>NC_057794.1:171423732-171538548 GCF_018294505.1 Triticum aestivum | reverse complement strand
GAGGCGGCTCCGGGCGGCGGGCGATGGTGTGGCGGCGGAGCACGGTGGCGGCGGGATTCCAGCGACGGGGCGGAGGCGGTGCAGGATCCGCGGCGAGGGAAGGCGGCGGCGGGCGCGCGTGGGCCGGGGGGGCCGGATGCGGGCCGCCTCGGGCCGGCGGCGGAGGGAGTGGCGCAGGCCACGTGGCAGCGTGCTAGTGGCTGGCGGCAGCGGCGCGCAGGTCAGACACGTACGACCCGGCGTGGACGTTGTCCGGCGGCGCGAGGAGGAGCGGATCTAGGGTTTCAGGGAGGGGGAGACCCGGGATTTGGAATGGGGGGTCTATTTATAGGCATAGAGGGAGCTAGGAGAGTCCAAATGAGGTGCAGTTTTCGGCCACGCGATCGTGATCGAACGCTCTAGGACATGGAGCAGAGTTACGTGGGTTTTGGGCCAAATTGGAGGGGTGTTGGGCTGCAGCACACACGAGGCCTTTTCGGTCCCTCGGTTAACCGTTGGAGTATCAAACGAAGTCCAAATGATACGAAACTTGACAGGCGGTCTACCGGTAGTAAACCAAGGCCGCTTGGCAAGTCTCGGTCCAATCCGGAAATGTTTAATCCCCACACACGAAAGAAAGCTAGAAATGACCACCGGAGGAGAACGAAGCGCCGGAATGCAAAACGGACAACGGGGAAAAAGCTCGAACGCATGAGACGAACACGTATGCAAATGCAATGCACATGATGACATGATATGAGATGCATGACAACAACGACCACACACGGAGACAAAAACCCGAACCCGAGAAAATAAAATAACTTAACGCCGGAAATGGCAAGAGTTGGAGTACAAATAGGGAAAGTTACATCCGGGGTGTTACAGTTATCATGCTTCGGCTGATTGCATTGCTGCCACTGAGGATGCGGGCTAGCATATTCCTAACTCTGAGCATGTGGTCATTCATCCTCCCCAGCCCATTGATCTACAATGGACTGTAGCTTCACCTCCGATCATCTTTGGATCGGTGGACTCATCGCTGATTCAACAGTGCCGTGATGTACACGGCTGTTCTCCAGTTTCCTCGGAACGTACCTTGCATGGGTCGCGCAGTCCTTCTTTGATTGCTCATGTTGGGCCCTCGGCTCTCAGGCCCATTACGCCCAGCAAGGATCTTCTAATTACTTCGAGTGGGCCGGGTCCAGCTTGTTCGTCTCAGGATATCCCTGCATCTCAGGAGGCACACGTTGCTTTTGAATCCATGATTGACAATATGGTTGAGAAAGTTTTGACTTGCCCAAAGTGTTCATTTTCTGGTCATTTTGAAAAAAATGCCCCCTCAATACCGTGTGTTGGACATGTTCACGTGTGGGCCATAGTAAGCAGGATTGTGCAAAGGTTGCAACCGAACAAGGTTTATTCTGGAAGCCAAAATATCAGCCGCCTCCTTTGGTTCCCAATACCGGTCTCGAGTCTGCTGCCACCACCTCTATCAGGGCCGCCCCGTCTAGTCCAATTACTTCTCCACCAAGAACCCCAGCATCCAGCCCTCCGACGACTCCTCCCCCTCCCATGTCTCCTTCGGTCTCGGCTTGCTCTGCTGAGCCCATGTCGGTCTTCACCATTGATCCTCTATGGTACGTGCCTGTGGGTCACCATATTATTGATGGTGGTGCCAATCGCGTTCCTCGGACCTTCATCTCACCGCCGTCCCGATTGTGAAGCGGCATGAGCAGTTCACGGTGGTGGAAGTGATGCCTTTGCCGCTGCCAAATCAGGTGGGGGTCGCTCGCGAGGCTGTGGTGGATTTCTTGAAGCACAGAGGAGTTTACGTTCGCTCTTCTCAACCTTGGGTTTGTGGTGTGGGCCTGTTTGAGCTGCGAGATGCTGGAGTTCGTTTTCCTCTGCTGCAGTTGCCGCCTCAACCACTGGGCAATGACACTTTTGTTCGTTTTCATAAGCATGATGAGGTTGTTGGTTTTAGGGGAGCACATGTCTTCCGTGATGGTTGCTTAATGTTTTTGGGTATCCCTCTTGATCTCCATAACACGGAGAATATCCGCGCTGCTGTCAACACTTTTGGGAAATTTCAGCATTGGGTAGAAGATGATCCTTATATGGTCAGATCGATTGTGTTTGCGTTTTTACAAAGGATATCTTGGTCCCGAGGGATGTGGTTTTCACTGATTATGCTGCGTATGGTGGAGCAAAGGTTTCATGGGCCGCACCTTGTTGCATTTTAGGTGCCAACTTTGTTGACCAGATGCCTGAGGACGAAGATCCTATGCCAATTGATGGTAACCCTCATCCCTTGCCAGGAGCTCTGTTTCCAGACAATCATAATTTCGTTCTGCCTCCATATCCAGCGATTGGCTGGAATGATCTCCTGCCAGTGCCTCCTCCAATGCCTAATTAGGTGGACCCGGACAACTGGGGACATGCTCACTGGGGCGAGGATGATGCTGATCTGCAAGGTGACCACAACCCGGAGGCTCAACCCGTGCATGACCAAGAATCCATTGTCATCGACAATTCAATGTAGTCTGAATCTGAAGTTCAGTTGGAGGAGCTCCCACAACAGTTTTTTGATGTGAATGATTGGGCCATTGTGCCATATCAGCCACCTGCAATTCAGTTTGATAGAATTGTCATTGCCTTTGTCAAGCTCGCCTATGGGCCTGTCTTGCCACCTGAGATGGCCTGGAAACACACTTTTGAATCTCTTATGCAGTTCTGTCCAACGTACTCCCTCTGGTCCTTTTTAGTTCGCATATAAGATTTGTCTGAAGTCAAGCCTTGTAACCTTTGACCAAGTTTATAGAAAAAATACCAACATTCAGAATGTGAAATCAACAATATTAGATGTGTCATGACTTTAATTTTCATATTATATAAATTTAGCATTGTAGATGTTAATAGTTTTCATATAAATATGGTCAAACTTTACAAAGTTTGACTTCAGACAATTCTTATATGCAGAGTAAAAAGGACCGGAGGTAGTATGATATCCCTCAACAGATGCCTCTGGTTGATTTGCAGCCCATTGTGCTGTCTAAGAGGAGCTGTGCTTTTGCTTTTGATGATGTTCAAGTGCTCTCGCGGCTTTAGTGGAAGGAGGCCCAGGTTGCCAGCAAGCCCAGGCTCGTTGCAAGAGCACTTTTCTCTGAACCTATGATTTCGTTCAGTACTCTTTCTGAACCATAGTTAGGTTTCGCTTTCTGCACCTCAGGTTGCTCAGTCTGATGAGGTTTTCTCATTCTCAGTTTAGTGTGACAGAAAGAAGGCGCGTTGTCACAAAACTCTAGCTCCAACTACTATTGTGGACACTGAAGTTCGTCGATGCACTCATGGCTCAGTTAAGAGGGATGGTTTCAAGCCTGTTTTCCAGGAGCTTCAGCAGCAGCCGAAGAAAAATAAGCCTAAATGCAAGCCTCTCACTGCATCTCTGTCTGAAGATCTTCCAGGCACTCATACTCCAAATGTAGGGCCACCTCCAACTCCTATCAGGCTGATTCAAGAGATTGGTCGTGATCTACATATACCAGATGAGCAGCTTACTGTGGATAAGCTTATGGCTAATCCCAAGGATGACAAGGAGTCGGGTGGTGATGTTTAGTCTCTATATGAGCTTTTGGGTTTGCCATGCCCTTAAGTTGGCAGTGTCCTTTGTTCTTTGCCAGCTGGCTTTTTATTATCCATGTAATAATTTAGGGTTGAAACCTTCTTGTTTGTTGGGTTTGAACTATCTGAAGTGCTACTATGTAGTGCTCTTTTGCTACTTTCCAATCTATGGTTTATTATGAGTACTTATAATTGCAAGAATTGGAGTGTGCTGTGTTAGAATGTGAGAGGTCTTAACTCACCTGCTAGAAAACGTGTTGTTAAACAGAAAATTGAGGAGAGCCAATGTGTGGTAGCATGTTTCCAAGAAACCAAATGTGAAAACTTTGATATTAGAAAAATCAGGGTTTTCTGTCCCAAACATTTTGATACCTTTGCTTTTGCACCATCTGTGGGTGCCTCTGGAGGGATTCTTGTGGTCTGGAATTCTGCTGTGTTGTCTGGCTTGTTGGTGGAAGTGCAACCTTTTGCTGTGATTGCATGTTTCACTTCAAAGCAAAACAATGAACAATGGTCTTTGGTGTCTGTTTATGGGCCTTGTCGGGGGGAGGCTAGAGACAATTTTGTGTCCTGGTTATATAATCTTAATATCCCAGTTGATGATAATTGGTTGGTCATTGGGGATTTTAATTTCATCAGATCCTCTGAAAACAGAAACTTGCCATGAGGAGATATAAATTATATTTTTATCTTCAATGAAGTCATTGGTCATCTGGGTCTGCTTGAGCTACCTCTTATGGGGAGATCTTTTACCTGATCTAACATGCAGTACTCTCCTTTGTTGGAACAATTGGACTGGTTTTTTACTTCCACTAATTGGATTTCTGTTTATCCTTTTACTGAGGCTCTTCCTTTAGCTAGGACTGCTTCAGATCATGTGCCATGTGTTGTGGTGATCAAAACCTCTATTCCAAAGTGCAAAATCTTTAGATTTGAGAATTTCTGGGTCCAAATGGAGGGCTTCCTTGACTGTGTGCAGAAATCTTGGAGCAAACCATCACATAAATCACACTCCTCTGCAATCATTGCTGATAAGCTCAAAACCCTCAGGCAAGACCTAAAGAGGTGGCAAACTGGTCTATCTAAGACGAAGTTGCTCATTTCTAACTTTAACAAAGTTATTTTGTTGCTGAATAACTTGGAGGAGCTCAGACCTCTATTTAGGCAGGAATTCAATTTTAGAAAAAAATTCAAATTGCATTTGGAAAAGTTGATGCACTTGTAGTTTTTATACTGGAAGAAGAGATGCACTATCAGATACATCAAAGTGGGAGAGGAAAACACCAAAAAATTTCATGCTATGGCTACATAAAGATTTAGAAGAAATTCCATTTCTAGCTTGCAGCAGTCTGATGGTACAATTATCTCTGAACACTCTCAAATGGAAGGAATGATCTGGAGTGCATTTAAAGGAAGGATGGGGTTTCCAGAGGTATTGTCATGGGTTTTGATTTGGCTGTTCTGCTTAAACATGTGCCTAGCCTAGAGGTTTTGACCAATCCTTTTACTATAGAGGAAATGGACTTGGTAGTTAAACATATGCCCATTGATAAGGCCCCTGGACCAGATGGTTTTAATGGTCTCTTCTTCAAAAAATGTTGGCACATTATTAAGCATGAATTCTATGCCTTGGCTCAGGATTTTTATGATGGTAAAGCTAAGTTGGAAAATATCAATGGGTCATTCATTACTCTAATACCTAAGAAGCCCTCACCTGAAGTGGTTGGGGATTACAAGCCAATTTCTTTGACTGGTATGGGGGTTAAGTTCTTGTCCAAAATGGCTGCTAATAGATTACAGGAGTTGATCATGATGTGCATTCATAAAAATCAATATGGTTTTATTAAGTCCAGGACCATTCAAGATTGTATTGGATGGATTTTAGAGTATCTGCAGCAATGCCATCAGTCTAAAAGGCCCATTTTGATTCTCAAGCTAGATTATGAGAAGGCTTTTGACTCCATTGAGCATGAAGCTATCTTTTAGATTATGAAGCACAAAGGGTTCAATGACAAATGGATTAGCTAGGTGAAAGAGCTTTTGGCATCTGGGACTTCCTCAGTTCTTCTGAATGGTGTGCCTGGCAAAAAATTTGTCTGTAAAAAAGGTATCAGGCAAGGAGATCCTGTCTCACCTCTTCTTTTTGTCCTGGCTGCTGACCTGTTGCAATCAGTGGTTAATGATATGCATCACATAGGAGAGCTTCAGCTACCAATTCCTTGTCATGACAAGGACTACCCAATTGTGCAGTATGCTGATGACACCTTGATAGTTGTCCCAACTGATGAAAAACAACCGTTGGCTCTTAAGAAAATGTTGATTGTGTTTTCTCA
Organism: Triticum aestivum; assembly: GCF_018294505.1. Classification (NCBI taxonomy): domain Eukaryota; kingdom Viridiplantae; phylum Streptophyta; class Magnoliopsida; order Poales; family Poaceae; genus Triticum; species Triticum aestivum. The sequence goes on along the minus strand of NC_057794.1, from coordinate 171,532,615 downwards.
GTCAACTGGGCTTGATGTCAATTACCACAAATCTTCTATGGTCCCAATCAATGTTTCCCAGGAGGAAACTCAAAGGTTAGCCTTCATTTTTGGTTGTCAAGTGGGAAATATGCCTTCCACTTATCTGGGTTTACCTGTTGGAACTACCAGACCTACAATGTCTGATTTACTGACTTTGGTCACTTGCATGGAGAGGAGAATGACCGCTAGTTCATCTTTCTAGCTCAGGGAGGCAGACTACAATACCTTAACTCTGCTTTATCCTCCTTGCCAATCTTCTTTCTTTGCAGTTTGTTTATCCCTCCTAGTATTCTAAAGCAGCTGCAGGGAATTCAAAGGCAATGCTTGTGGAGGAAAAACAAACAGGAACCTGCTCAATCTTTGGCTGCTTGGGATCTAATTTGTAGGCCCAAGAATAAAGGAGGGCTTGGCATTCTTGATCTTGGTTTTCAAAATGTGGCTTTGCTATTGAAACATGTCAACAAGTTCCTCAACAAAGCTGATATCCCATGGGTCCAACTCATTTGGAATTCTTATTATCACGAGCTTGTACCTCAAGGAACTTCTCCATGTGGGTCCTTTTGGTGGAAGGATATTCTTAAACTGATGGATCAATTCAGAGAAACTACTTGGGTTAAGGTCAATGATGGTGACACTGCCCTTTTTTGGCAGGATAAATGGCAGGTTAGTAATTCTGTTTTGCCTTTGCAGCACAGGTTCCCAAGGTTGTTCTCCTATGCCAAAGATGCTCTAGTTTTAGTGAAGGATGGATTTAGTACTCCAAATTTGCTATCTTGGTTTCATCTGCCTTTATCTGAGCAGGCCCATAATGAGCTACAGGTTCTGCAAAATCTGTTATAGAGTCATGAGAGGAACCCTGAATTAAAGGATGTTTGGTCCTGGCATGGGTCTGACAAATCCCTATACTCCTAAGCAGTTCTATATATCCAGGTTCATCAATCATACTTTCAACCCTCTTCTGACTTGGATTTGGAAAAGCTGTTGCATCATGAAGATCAAGGTCTTTGCCTGGATGCTCATCATGGATCACCTAAACACCAAGGATATGGTTGAAAGAAGGCATTGGCATATTGATGATGGAATTAATTGTGTGCTCTGTCCCACACACATCAGGGAAGATAGAGATCGTCTCTTTTTTAATTGCAACTTTAGCCAGAGGGTCTGGAATTTCCTTCAGATTGATTGGGAGGCTGGTAATGATATGGGTCAGGTTGTCCTCACTGCTAAGAGAAATTTTGCACACCCTTTTTTGCTGAGGTGGTCTCACTACTTGCTGGAACATTTGGCTTATCAGGAATGGGAAAGTCTTCAGAGAGGAAAGGCCTAGTTTTAGCACATGGAGAGGGGCTTTTGTTAATGATATGCTTTTACTTTCCCATAGGATTAAGGTGAGATTTAAGGATGACTTGGTTAGATGGGTATCCTTTCTCCCTCCATAAATGTATTCCTCTTTTTTCTTTTAGTTGTACATAGTTAGATCCTTCTTTCTTTGGTTACCCCTGGTAGCTCTTGTAACTTTTTTATTCCTATTAATAAAAGGCTCTAGGGGTTTTCCCTACAGTGTTCAGTCAAAAAAATATATAAAATAGTATAAATAAGTATAATATAGTTAGAAGGAAAACATAAGTTGGACCTGATGTTCCTATTCTTATATAGAAAAATGGAACAGACCTCTGCATTTTCTTAAAAAAACACATAAGTTGGGTTGCAGATGTTTAAGAAAAAATAAAACCTAGGATGGGAGACCCATAGGACAGTCGATATATGATGGCCCACAAAAAAATACAAACTGGCATGTGTGGGTTGCGCATGTTTAAAAAGGAAGCCTAGACTGGGCAGCCCACAACCCAGCTAACGTCCAGGCCCCGAATGAGAACACAATGGAGCCGGGGAAGATGTGCTACAATAGTTGTAGAATATGTGCCTATCTTCTATTGAAAGTACTGAAGTAGCCCGATGGCCAAGTTCCACTCCCCAACAATTTCTCGGCCTAGGTTTGATTCCACCTGATGAGTGAAAATTTCCCCAATTTTTTGCCTCCTACATTACTGTCACATCCTAGTTAGCCATGCATTAGAGTGTTGCATCATGTTTACTCTTTCATCAGAAACCTGAAATGGGGATGACAAGACCCCCAGTCCCCTCTGAAACCAATTAGGGTTTACTAAAAACTTTTTCAATGAACCTGAAATGCCCTTCTAAAATGCCCATCATTTTTGTCTTGGTTCAGAACCTCTGCCAAAAGTGGTGCACATTTTCCTAGGCCATCCTAGGGTTTTTGATTTAAATCATAAGTATTTGAATTTGGGCATTTAAAATTATATAAAATATTTAAATGCTCAAATAACTCCAAACTAAAATGTTTCATGTTGGAAATAATCCAACTATGGACCAGGAGTAGTTTGGTGATTTTTGAAGTTGCCCAAGTATTTTATTAAATTCAACAAAGTTGCAGAAGTATTAAAAAACAGAAAACAGAAAGAAAATAGAAAAGGCTTACCTGGCGCCAGCACCCGGCCCACCTGCCGGCCCAGCCCAGCACCGCGCCAGCGAGCTGCTTGCCGGCCAGGCAGGCAGGCAGGTGCTCGATGGCGAGCACCGCATGGGTGCCACGCACCTGCTCGCCGCCTCGCCGCCTCCCTCGCCCGGCTAACGCCGTGAATCGGCCTCCCTCTCTCCCCCGAACCCCCCAGACACCCCCTCTCCTCTCCAGCTCCTCCCCCTCGCACGCCCTAGCCATGGCCGACGCCATCGCCTCCACCCCCTCGCCGTAGCCACGCCCTCCGTCCACCCCACGCCGTGCCACCGTGTCCAGGAGCTCCGCCGCCGTCCACTTCATCGAGCTAGCCGAGCCCCGTGTGCTCGTGCGGCCCGAGACCACCGCACCGACCTCGCCCGAGCTCGCCGTCGCCGGAGATCCCCTTCAACGCCGTCGTCGCCTCAGCTCGTCCCCGACCCCGCCGGTGGCCTCTACGGGAGCGCTGTGAGCCTAGCTACTCCTCCAACCCTCCCTCTCTCATTCCCGAGCCGTGTAGCCACCGCACGAGGATCACACGCCCGTACCGCCGCGGATCTCGTCGCCGACGTGCTTCCGGCCACCCTCCGGCCACAAGCTGGTGTCCATCTTACTCACCGAGTCCCGCAGCACCTAGCTAGCCACTCCCCGAGCCTCACCGACCCCTCTAGCACCAAGTTCATCTTCGGCCGAACCCCGGTGGCCGCCAAAGTCGTCGCCGGCGCCAACTCCGGCCACCCCGACCCCAACGGACTCTACCAAGAGCTGCGGCTTGTCCTCATCTCCACTCCGGTGGTCTCCGCGACCCATTTGGTGGCCGAAATGGCCAAAACCACTCCCGCCGCCGCGTCGGGCTCGCCGGCGGCTAAACGCCGGCGCCGCTGGCATTGACTTTGACCACGGGTGGGCCCTGGTTGACTCCCCTGAGTCAATGACAGGTGGGGCCCAGCCCTGTTAATTAAACAGGTTTAGTTTTAATTAAACTTTAATTAAAATAATCACCCTGACATGCGGGACCCACTGTCAGGTTTGACCCTGACGTGTTCCGTTGACCTGCTGACGTCACACTGACGTCAGGCTGACGCAATAATGATTTTCTGGAATTATTCTAATATAGGAAATTCCAGAATATAATTTAAACTTCAAAAATTCATAACTTTTATTCTGTAACTCCAAATCAGACAAATTATATATGAAAAATGATCAGAAAAATCCAATCTATCCATCTGTACTATTTTCATGCATGACTAAACAAGTTAACTTGATGTTTAATGCAGAACAAGGAAAAACAATTTAAAGGGCCATGTTTGAGTTTGAAATTTGAATCTTTGATTCAAATTGGTTCAAACCCTTCTGGTCTTAGTTGCATTAGCCCAACACCCTCATATTGCTATGTTTCATGCATGCATCATATTGTTGCACATTGTTTGGTGATGGTGGTATATCGGTGTTCTTGCGGCAGGATCTGCCTCCGAGGAGTACCGTGATTACCCTAACGAAGAACCGCATCAGTGCATCGAATCATCAGGCAAGCAACCAACCATTTGATCATATCGATACAATCCCATGTTCTCGCTCCTGCTCTCTTTTACTGCATTAAGACAACGCGTTTCAAACTGCTGTGTGCTACGGTAGTTGAACCCATTTCCTCTGCATGACCTGTCATTGCCACAGTAACTAGATGAAACCCACTAGCATGTGTAGGAGTTGATTGAGCCATATGTATGTGTTATTCCTACCTTGCTATGCCTGCTATGCTTAGAGTCGTGTCAGGTCTGGTTCATCTGGGTGATGGGCTAGAGTGAAATGATTATGTCGGTAATGAGAGTGGTGTGGTGAACACGATTTGGTAAAGGTATCGATGAGAGGCCATGTAGGAGTACATGGTGGGTTGTTTCATTGAAGCCGACCTTAAGCACTGAGATCTGTATGTGTGATTTAAGAACCAGGTACTACCATGCATTGGGCCCGAAACCAATGGACCCTCTCGGCTTCTTATTCACCCTAGTTCTCCGTCCAGGAGTTGCAAGTAGTTTCTGGTGTTTGTAGCCTACTGGAGGCCGTGGACAGCGCTGACCGTAGGGGTGGGCTGTGATGCGGTAGGTACGTGGCACGGTGTACCGAATACCCGTTAGGTATCTCGGGAACCCTGTTCACATCGTTCGGGGCCGTATGGGAAACCTCGGCCGGACTCCCTGCGGATGGAACCTGGATAGGCGATAAACCTGGACTGGAGGCTTAGGTGATTAGGTAGGTCGTGGCCGACACCCACGTTGGGCTTCCGCTTGAAGGTTGCCGAGTACATGTCGTGTGAACGACGGTAAGAGGTGAGAGCGTGTATGAAGAAGTACACCCCTACAGGGTTATCATGATCTATTCGAATAGCCGCGTCCGCGGTAAAGGACTACTTGGTTGCCTATAAAGTTCATAGACAAGTAAATGGAAACTGCTAAAAGCCTCAAGATAAGTGTGAGTGCCGAGGATGGCTCTTCCGTAGGGAGACGGAGGTGGATCCTCGGTAGTGTATTGAAGTGGTGAGTATTGGACTCGTGTGCGCAAAACCATTTCAAGTTGGAGTCTCGTAGGTTAGCCTAGCCAAGAGTCAAAGCTGGCTTGCTGCAATAACTCCACCAACCCTTCTTGATAATATGCATGTATGTAGGTTCTGATGTAAGTCTTGCTGAGTATCTTTGTACTCATGTTGCTATAATTTACATTTTACAGAAGACGCTGCAACCCCTTCTGATGGGTTCTACGTAGACGTTGACATCAACGAGTAGGCTAAAGGCCCAGGTGGTGATCCTGAGCTTGTGAAGGACCACGTAGTATAGCTAGGCTTTCCAAGCCTCTTTTATTTTACTAGTTGTCGGTACTCAGACAAGTTACTTCCGCTGCTGGTTTGTATGACTGTATGACTTGAATGCTGGGTCGTGAGACCCGTACCTTTGTGTATGATATGTATGGCTCCCTGAGCCTTAAATAAAGTACTTGTGTCGTAGAGTCATGTTGTGATGCTTCGTTGTATTTGCACATATCGAGCATATTGTGTGTATGATTGAAATGCTTGGTATGTGTGGGATCTGACTATCTAGTTGTTTATCTTTAGTAGCCTCTCTTACCGGGAAATGTCTCCTAGTGTTACCGCTGAGCCATGGTAGCTTGCTATTGCTCTGGAGCACTTAGGCTGGCCGGCATGTGTCCTTCTTCGTTCCTGTGTCTGTCCCTTCGGGGAAATGTCACGCATTGAGTACCAGAGTCCTGTTAGCCCGCTACAGCCCGGTTTACCGGAGTCCTGCTAGCCCAGTGCTACAGCCCGGACCCACTTGCTGATAACCGACACGTTCGAAGCTGGGTCATGGATGCCTGTCCCTGTAAGTCTGTGCCACTTTGGGTTTACGACTAGTCATGTCAGCCCGGGCTCCTTATCATATGGATGCTAGCGACACTATCATATACGTGAGCCAAAAGGCGCAAACGGTCCCGGGCAAAGGTAAGGCGACACCCGTGGGGATACCGTGCGTGAGGCCGCAAAGTGATATGAGGTGTTACCGGCTAGATCGATGTGACATCGAGTCGGGGTCCTGACAATTACTGACATGTGGGTCCCCATTGTCATCTACACACACCACCTCAAACACTTGCCAAAACTTCGTACATCGTTTTCTCTGTTTTTCACACGCTCAACATTGTGTGAGCATTTTGAAAATAACATATCTTTTTGACTGTGCATCGTATGAAGATGTGCTTTGCATGCATGTTGAGCAACATGGTGTTAACTGCCTGGTAGTTCCATTTTGACCATGAATAAAACTTCCAACATGATATTATCCCTGTTTGAAAAGGGCGTGTTAATATAAATGCTCTGCCTCTGAAACTTGCAGTTTCTTATCTGAAACTGAAACTTGTAGTTTCTTCTATGAGAATCACATTCTCTGCACTTTTATATGAAACTACATTTTTTGAAGTGGTAATAATAGATCTCTAGAATTCAGAAAATACTATGCCCAATACTGCAAATCTGAAATTCAAAAGAAATTCATATATTAAATTATTATCAAAATACACAACACAAAACACAATTCACAACATGCAAATACTAACAACCCTAAGCTCCTCCTCAGACTATGGGGGGGGGGCAGTCCCCTCCTATTCCTCGGCGGCACACAACCACCTCGTGAGATAAGGTAGTGACGGAGAGGATGGCGGGGATGCGTCATTGCGCCAGTTGTTTTTCGCCTCTTGAAGTTGGGTACGGTCGATGAAGACTCCACCGGCTTGCTCTGCCACGGCACCCTCACAAACGGGACCGTGTAGATACTCGTTCCTTCAATCTCTGGTGGATGCTCCATCTTGGATCGATGCTCCCACCATCGTTGCCTCATGATTGCATTCGGTGAATCTGTTTGCTCCATGGCCCAGAGGAGCAGCTCTATGTACTCCCGCGCGACTCCCTCCGGGAGTATCACCGCCTTTTCACTTTGTTCCAGATATTTGGCCATCGCCGCCAATTTCTTCGGGTTGTCAAACCAAGACTATATCTCCAACATCCTGGCTAGCTTCACAAGGTCGCTAAGGGAGTCCTGGATTAGGGGGTCTCCAGACAGCCGGACTATATCCTTTGGCCGGACTATTGGACTATGAAGATACAAGATTGAAGACTTCGTCTCGTGTCCAGATGGGACTCTACTTGGCGTGGAAGTCAAGCTAGGCAATACGGATATGTATATCTCCTCCTTTGTAACCGACCTTGTGTAACCCTAGCCCTCTCCGGTGTCTATATAAGTCGGAGGGTTTTAGTCCATAGTACAACATACAATCATACCATAGGCTAGCTTCTAGGGTTTAGCCTCTCTGATCTCGTGGTAGATTTACTCTTGTACTACCCATATCATCAATATTAATCAAGCAGGACATAGGGTTTTACCTCCATCGAGAGGGTCTGAACCTGGGTAAAATATCGTGTTCCCTGCCTCCTCTTACCATCCGCCTTAGACGCACAGTTCGGGACCCCCTACCCGAGATCCGCCGGTTTTGACACCGACATTGGTGCTTTCATTGAGAGTTCCTCTGTGCCGTCGCCAGAAGGAAGGATGTTTCGTCTCGTCTTCAAAGATGGTTCTACTGTCAAGGGAGCTTTGGCTGTCAGCCAAACTCTCCGGCTAGGCGGTTTCATCATGACCGCCTGTTTCGCCGCCGCGCCGATGATGACTTCTCGGGTCATCGAAAACAGCCTCCACGTCAAATCGGCACTCTCCGAACAGATGGATCCAATAGAGCTCGCCTCCTTAAACGAGCTCTTAGATCACATCGCCGCCCTGGGAGCCGCTATGGACTATGATCGGATTGGGCTTAAACCCGATCAAAGGGAGATTAACTCTCCGCCGGTCACCCATCAGATTGTAGTGGTGGAGGAACAATGCGGCGACCTTTCCTCCATCTTGAGGACCAACTATGTCCGGATTCCCGAGCTCTCTGAGCCAGACGCCCGTTCGCGGGAGGACAACACCCAATCCCTGAACTTAGAGTGAGGCAGTGTGCCAGGGTTATCGGGTCACACCCCGGAATCGGAACTTTCAAAATTGGAAATTCCTCGGCCCCTGGATCCCAGATCAGGTGAGGGTTCGGATTCAATTCCACCCACCCACCCAAACATAAGCGATCTTTCCCACATCAGGCAAGAGCCCCAGGAAACAGTACATCACTACTGGGCCAGATTCCTCCTTGGGATGAACAAGGTTAAGGACTGTCGCGAGGAAGACACAATCTTATTTTTCCGCAATAATTGCACGGACAAGGGAATCCTTAATGCCATAAATCACCGTGAGATAACACGCTTCGCTGACTTGGCATCCATAGTACGAAAGTACTATGCGATGGAAAGTGCCTGGAAAACCGAAACAAACTTTTGGGATAATCTGGCCCCGAACACAAACCCAGTCCAAAATAAAAGGTGCATTATCACAATACACCCGGGTTAACTACCAAAAAGCAAAAGCCCTCTACGAGGCAGGGAACCGTACTGGAGGGATGGCTCAATGGACCCTGCAAAATTCATAGTATAGCGGATGCAATACCAACGCACAGCCTTAGAGCATGTTGGATACTTCGGCAGGTGGCCAAAAGTGGTGAGGATCTACTCCTCCCAAATACCACAGAGCACCATCCCGTGGACAACAATATGGTGTTAACGGTCTTTGAGACCTTAGCGTCAAATAATAGACGCAAGCGAACACTCCGCAGCATGGCCGAAATCTGCCACGTAGCAGCAATAAATCCTTGGAGTGACATGGCTATTACCTTCAATGCCAGTGACGAACCTAAATTCCGAACAGCCCGAGCACCAGCCGCACTAGTCCTCAGTCCAATCGTGGACGGCTTTCGACTCACCAAGGTACTCATGGACGGCGGCAGCAAATTAAACCTCATCTATGAGGAAACTCTTCAAAAGATGGAAATAGACTGGAGCCGCATTGAGTAAAGTAGCACAACCTTTAGAGGAATCATCCCCAGTCGGGAAGCATGCTGTGCTGGGAAAATCACACTATATGTGGTATTCGGCACGCCGGATAATTACAGGTCCGAAGAAATTACATTCCAAGTGGCTCCGTTCAGCAGTGGTTATGACGCTCTTTTAGGACAGGAGGCATTCACAATCTTCCAAGCCGTACCACATTACAGGTACATGAAGCTCAAAATGCCCGGGCCCAACGGAATCATCACTCTCGCCAGCGATCCGGACACAGCACTCTGCGCCGAAAACAAAATAGCCTCATTGGCCCTCGAGGCATTATCTGAAGCCCTCTTGGCCGAGGAATTAACTACGCTATGCTCCACAGTGGACATGGACGACGTGATACTCGACAAGCGATCCAAGTCCACCTCTTTTAAACTAGCTCATGAAATAGTCAAATTCCAAGTCCACCCAACGGAACCTACAAAAACAGCCTCCATCGGGGCACAGCTAAGCCCCGCTGTGGACGCCGCACTACGAGAGTTCCTGTGCGAGAACTGGGACATATTCGCCTGGCATCCCTCAGACATGCCAGGAATCCCATGCAGGCTGGCCGAGCATAGCCTCAATATCCTAAAGGGATTCAAGCTGGTCAAGCAAGCTCTTTGGCGTTTCTCTGAACCTAAGAGATAGGCCATGGGAGAGGAACTAGCCAAGTTATTGGAGGCTGGATTCATCAAAGAAATAAAACACCCGGACTGGCTAGCAAACCTGGTGATGGTACCAAAGAAGGACAAATCCTGGCACCTTTGTGTCGACTTCAAACACCTCAATAAAGCTTGCCCAAAGGATCCCTTCCCCCTCCCATGCATCGATCAAATCATTGATGCTACTACAGGACACGAGTCATTGTGTTTCCTCGATGCATACTCCGGTTACCACCAAATCAAGATGGCGGAGTCCGACCAAGCCGCAACGTCATTCATCACGCCATACGGTCCCTTCTGTTTTAACACAATGCCTTTTGGGCTCAAAAACGTTGGCGCAACATATCAGCACATGATTCAGACATGTCTAGAGAAACAAATCGGCAAAACAGTAGAGGCATACATAGACGATGTGGTCGTCAAAACCAAACACGTCGACTCTTTGATAGATGACTTGAGGCTCACATTCGACAACCTCCGAACATATGACATCAAGCTCAATCCGGAAAAATGCGTTTTCAGCATACCAGCCGGAAAGCTCCTGGGATTCATTGTCTCCACTGGAGGTATTGAAGCTAATCCGGCCAAAATCCGAGCGTTGTCAGAGTTGGCTACCCCAACAGACCTCAAACAAATCCAGAAGCTAACTGGATGCGTGGCGGCTCTAAGCCGCTTTATCTCCCGCTTGGATGAAAAGGCTTTACCCCTTTATTGCCTCCTTCGGCGCACCGAACACTTCGAGTGGACGGACGCGGCCACAACCGGATTGGAAGAAATAAAGGCCATTCTGGCAACCAACCCGGTCCTGGTCGCACCAAACATCGGCGAACCAATGATGTTGTATATTGCGGCAACTCATCAAGTTGTAAGCGCGGTGCTCGTTGTCGAACGGGAAGCGGACGGACACAAATTCCCTCTTCAAAAGCCGGTATACTATGTATCCGCTGTCCTCACTCCATGCAAATCACGGTACCCGCATTACCAAAAAATAGCATATGCGGTATTCATGGCATCGCGGAAACTGCGGCACTACTTTCAAGAGTGTTTGATTACAGTAGCCTTGGAAGTGCCACTTAATGATATTATCAACAACCGCGACGCTACGGGCCGGATTGCCAAATGGGCCATTGAGCTCCTCCCATTCGACATAACATACAAACCTCGCCGAGCCGTTAAATCGCAAGTACTGGCCGACTTCGTCGCCGAATGGACGGAGGCCGAACTCCCTAAAGAGTACGGCGCATACTCCAATTGGATCATGCACTTCGACGGTTCTAAAATGTTGGCCGGTCTAGGGGCTGGCGTCGTCCTGACGTCCCCAACCGGAGATACCGTTCGGTACATACTGCAAATATTGTATACAGATTCCTACAATGCAGCTGAATACGAAGCTCTGTTGCATGGTCTTCGGATGGCAGTCTACATGGGCATTCAACGCCTGGAGGTGCGTGGGGATTCAAACCTCGCAATATCCCAAATAAACAGAGATTTTGACGCCAAGGATCCGAAAATGGCGGCCTATCGAAATGCCGTCCTAAAAATGTCAGCTCGGTTCGAGGGACTCGAATTTCACCATGTGGCTCGAGAAAACAATCAGGCGGCGGATATCCTCGCCCGCATCGGCGCAAAACGCGACGCGGTCCCCCCCAACATATTTCTGGAAAGGCTCTTCAAGCCATCCGTAGCATGGGAAGGGGACACCGGTAACAACAGTCCGGACCCGACCAAAATACCCGATACCGAACTCTCTGGCACAATCGGAGGCTCCGCCACCGAAATAAAACCTTCAACCCATGAAATAATGGCTATTATTGCCCCGTGGACAGAACCATTCCTGGCCTACCTAACTAGACATGAACTTCCGGAGGACCAAAATGAGGCACGCTGCATAGTGCGGCGATCCAAGGCCTACAGGGTCCATGAGGGAGAATTGTACAAGAAAAGCACTACCAGAGTCCTTCAAAGGTGCATCTCCGAAGAGGAAGGGCGGAATCTTTTGGCAGAAATTCACGCCGGACTCGGCGGTCATCACGCCGCAGCCCGGGCTCTTGTAAGCAAGGCCTTCCGTACATGATTCTATTGGCCAACGGCCCGGGCAGGTGCACAGGACTTGGTCCAACGTTGCGCCGGTTGCCAGCTCTTTGCAAATCAAAGCCACATGCCACCCACCGCCCTCCAAACAATCCCCATTACATGGCCCTTTGCGGTCTGGGGGCTTGACATGGTTGGACCCCTTAAAGGGGGAACCCACAAGAAAAAAAATACTTATTGGTCATGGTGGATAAATTCACCAAATGGATAGAGGCTAAACCGGTTAAAACAGCCAAATCTGGACCGGTGATAGATTTCATATCCGGGGTTGTACACCATTACGACGTCCCCCACAGCATCATCACTGATAATGGCATGAACTTCATGGCCGACGAGGTAAAACTCTGGTGCAGCAAAATGGGCATCAAGCTCGATTATGCTTCAGTCTATCACCCACAAACTAACGGTCAAGTCGAACGAGCAAACAGTCTTATAATGAGCGGCATTAAACCCAGATTAGTGCGTTCCTTAATGGAGTCTGACACGCACTGGGTAGAGGAGCTCGACTCCGTACTCTGGGGGCTGTGGACCACGCCGAATCGTAGTACCGGATATACACCATTTTTTATGGTGTACGGCGCAGAGGTAGTCTTGCCCTGTGACATAATTCATGACTCACCTCGAGTGCGCATGTACGAAGAAGAGAAGCCGAGCTTGATCGGAAGGATAGTCTGGACACCTTGGAGGAAGAGCGCGACATAGCCAAAGCCCGTTCCGCATTTTACCAGCAACAGGCTCGCAGATACCAAAGCAGAGAAGTACGGGCCAAAACTTATAACATTGGCGAACTAGTTCTACGCCTGCCGGATAAGAAAAAGAACAAGCTCGAGCCCAAATGGGAAGGTCCCTTCATTATCGACCAAGTTCTGACCGGTGGAGCGTACCGACTGCGGGATGCATCAACTAGTCGACTCGAGCCGAACCCATGGAACGCAGCCAGGCTCCGAAGATTCTACGCCTAGCACCGGACTCTATGTTAGTCCCCTCCCTTTGTCCATTTTTTGCATATGCATCATCTGTCTTGTTTCCCTTTCTTTCTTTCTCTTATTATTTCTCTAGGCCTCCAAGGGTCACCTTGTGCCTCACTTGTACATTACAGACGCACTAGCCGCACTCTCCATACCTGGGGGCTTCTTTCACATAAGCTTAAATTATTTACCTGGGCCTCATGCCCAACACATGTGTTATACTTCTGCATGTACCTTTTTTCACCATTATATGCATCGATATGACTTAAGTTTTGGCCAAGCTGGGTTGCCTGGCTCTTGTATTTATGCCCTACGTTCCCATTAATTCGGCTAGGGCATAAGGAGAGCACCTTTGCGATTGTTACCGCTGGGTCAGCCGGATGTGTACCTCAGACTGGGTGAAGCCGAAAGCTAGCGTTCTTAAGGGAATATTCGGTCGGTGAACAAAAGATGACTTTTATTTATTATCCATATCTGCCCCCAGATGCTTTTTCTGCGTTTCTTATCGCAGTCCGGACATGCACTTTAGGGCATGCTTACCCAAGGAAAGGAACCCTTAACGGAACTATTCTCCCTGGAAGATGTTTCTTACTACCCATGTAATATAACATAACTAGTTGGGCACTTGTCTGATAAAGCAATAATGACCCCTACGCCTGGTCTCCACGCATACCCCGGTTCTTATATAACTGAGCGGGTATTCGGATTCACTCCGGACTATCGGGCCCGGAGGTTGAAGCGAAAAGGTCCGCAACGACAAATGATCTACAATCCGGCTAGAAGGCATTATACATGCCACTTTAATTACATAGTCATGCAGACTGACTAAACTCCTCTTCTATACCATCCAACAGGCGGTCTAGCTTACAATCCTGTTGGGAATACTTTGCGGCTAATTCTACTTGCCCATAAACTAAGCTAACGGGGATCTCTTTTGTGTCGGGCCCCATAGGTCCGACCTCGGCCATGTGATTTGGGTCTGCCTTGGTATACCGAGTCTTCACCATGGCCCAGGCCTCTCTAGCACTATCGTGGATTGTCACGGCAGATGTCCTTAGTTTCAGGACTTAGTCGCGAGGCCAACGCATCTATGCGGTAGGTTGAGAGGGGTTGAGCGGGACGAGAGACGCGAGGTTTTACCCAGGTTCGGCGCCTCACGGTGGAGGTAAAAGCCTACGTCCTACTTCATTGATATTGATGATGATGATGATCATGGTTACAAGAGTGCTCTATCTTGAGAGCTATTGTCTAAACCTAACTTGTCCAACTCGTGGAACTTGTCCCCCTTTCGGGGAGCCTTGCCCCTCCTTATATATGTTGGAGGGGCGGGTTACATGTAGAGTCCTATTAGGATTAGGACTAGTCTATCTCTAATACAAACCGGATACAAGTCCAGGTCTTAACTCCTTGTAAGATAAACGTTCCTCATGCCTTTCCTCTTAAACCGGCCCACCATTAAGCGTGAACCGGCCTTCTGGGCCTTGGGCCTTGTCATCCGTCTGTCCCGCATGCCGGATCACCAGTGAGTTATAATGACCAGGTGGGTTGCTTGTAAATCGCCAGGTTAGGGCGGGTCGCCAGTAACTCGCCAAGTGTCAGCGGGGTCTTCAGATAAACCGCCAAGTCCTAGCCGGGTTAACTTCCGCCCGGTTTACACCGCGGGGTATATCCTCGACATTAGCCCCCAAGTTTAGCTTGGATTTATTCATGGTAAACTTATGCTGAAAAATAAACACAAGAACAAATTTGACAGGTTATGCTCCGGGTTAAGAACTTTTGTAAACCGGTACCTGATCATCCTTAGGTCCTTGTTATTTCCTCCTTCTGAGAAATCCGGGTCAATAGACCAGCTTCATAATCAATTTGCCGACATTGGTTTGTCACTGAGAAATATTGTGAGGAATAACTCCTTTAACTCAGCTCCCAAAGCACCAGTTTAAGAAATATGGGTCTTGAAAATACTTATCTGATATTCAGCCGGTTTGAAGATATAAAACTTGCCGGTTTAATATTACCAAGATGGCCGGTTTATAAATATTGATGGCGCCGGGTCATAATTGTTGTCGACACCGGGTCATGTAATTGATCTTCCTGATTTGCTCAAAACTAATAAAATGAAGATGTTCCTCCTTTATATGCATAATACCTATAGCCCCCAAGTCTTAAGAGGAGAACATAGTGATAACTTAAGACTTGCTCCAATAAGTGTTTCAACCTTGAAGAAATCCGGTTTGTTCATCTCAATCATATAAACTGAATACTCCATATATGTAGCTCCCAAGTGCCGGGTTGTCATGCTTGCAGCAACCTGGGACTTGTAATTGCTTATAAAAACTTCAATTAGTGTAGCCCCCAAGGGCCGGGTCATTATGCAATAATGAGCAGGGACTTTGTAAATATAATCATGTAGATTTTAGTAGTGATGTGTAGCCCCCAAGGGCTGGTTCAGTAAGATAATATTGAGCTGGGACTTTATATATACTTCATTGAAAATAACATCATATGATGTATCTCCCATCATGGGGCTTGAACCCACGTCCACAAGGTTAAGAGCTTTGTGCTTTACCAACTGAGGAGTGGATCCTTCAATATAATGGATAAAAACTTGTGTACCTTGAATTGTTGACAGGAGCAATTGGTAGCCCCCAAGTGTCGGTGTACTAGAGTAGGGGTACCCTAGTATCCCGAACTCGTGCACAGGCAGTTGCAGCACCCCGCGGTAAGGCTTGCCGGGTGACCGCCAAGACCCTCCGTGGTTCCCTTGAAGACCATTCAAGAACAAAGTACACAAACCAAGGCCCCGGCAAGAGGAGCTTGCCGGGAAGGCCAACCAAGGCCCCGGCAAGAGGATCTTGCCGGGAAGAGACAAGACCCCGGCAAGAGGAGCTTGCCAGGAAGGCCACTCAAGGCATACCAAGAAGCTTGCCGCAACGCGCCCTACGTCCCGGCAAGATCCGGCGAGCGACAAGCTTCCGGACGCGACAAGACGACGGCCGCGGCAAGGAGCTTGCCGCGGGAAACCCCCACTTCGTGCCCGCGCTCCAGCACACCTGCTAACGTGTCGCTCTAGGACTCTCCCAAGCACACGTGCAGGAGGCCGTGCAACTGGGGTACGTGGTGGCAAGTGGAGATGAAGAGAAGCCCATCGTGGAAAACGGTGGCGCTCCTAACGGTCACCTTTTGCACTGTTTAGGAGACTCAGACGGGCATTTAATGCCCTTGTCCCCTGCCGTCAGAGTTAGGTAGGGTGCACTGTATCCACAGTAGCGGTAGCTGCACCTACCACATCCTTTTCCATTTCTACCCTTTTAGTCTACGTTGCCACCTGTGGGTAACCCCTTGAGAGTATAAAAGGAGGCCCAAGCGCAACGTAGAGGAGGTTCGGCCGGTTCGGCTCATTCGAGACACCAGAAACACTCCCACGCTCAGTCTGGTAGCGTCGATCGCTCCTGAGCAAAGATTCAATACACACAAACAAGCAGCAGTAGGGTTTTACGCATCCGTGCGGCCCGAAGCTGGGTAAAATCGCCCGCATGTACTGCCTCGATCCGCTCTTTGTGCGCTCTCCGCCCCCCACCGAACCGAAAGGGGCCCTGTCCCCATAGGTGTTGGTGGATCAGCACCCCCCGACATCTCTGGCGCGCCAGGTAGGGGGCGTCGAGATTGTGCGAACCCGATCCGGCGTGCACGCAAGCTAAATCTTCATCGTCTTCATCGACATGCCACCGAAGAAGAAGGATTCGGAGGCAGCCCTTCCGTCTGCGTCGCTTCCACCGCCTCCGGAACAAACGGGTGGTGGAGTGGACGCCGGCGGAGGAAT
Source organism: Triticum aestivum (assembly GCF_018294505.1). Lineage (NCBI taxonomy): Eukaryota > Viridiplantae > Streptophyta > Magnoliopsida > Poales > Poaceae > Triticum > Triticum aestivum. Next base: position 171,516,042 of record NC_057794.1, on the reverse strand, counting down.
GGGCGTCGACGAGGGTGCCCACAGCGCTGCCAAGTCCAAGGACAAGGCGGCACAGACCTCGGCGTCCATGCGCGCACCGCGTCCCTCTCAGGAGGCGCGGGACCAGCAGCGTCATAGCGTTCGCAGCGCCATACGCCCACTGACCCAAGATCAAGCTGGTGGTTCGCGTGGCGTTCAAGACCAGCATGCATGCCAGCATGCTGGCCCCAGCGAGGTGCGGTCGCCGGGACGGGACGCTGCTCCTTCTAACTTGGTTAGGAGTCCGAGCACGCCCCTCTCCTCGCACCGTTCACCTCCGCCGCCCACCACCCCAGCAGAAGCCTTGGCGCGGGCCCAGCTGCTCCTGGACTATCCTCCGACGGCGGACAAGACCGACGAATGGAGGGCCACTATCCAGAGCCTCATCGGCTTCGCCAACGGCGACACTGCGCGGCGACCAAGAACCTCGCTGCCGCGGCAGGACGGCCGGACGCGAGCCGATGGCAACAAGACTGAGGGAGGTGCGACTTCCATGCACTCTCCACTACGAAGGCCAAAATCGCCGACTCGCCGGGTCCACCCCAACAGCGGCTCCACCGCGTCGTCGGACCCACGAGCTCGTCGCGACCAGCGCCAAGTTCTCCATGAACGACAACAAGAAGACGCTCGAACCCGCATCGAGCGCCGAAGAGAAGCGCGACGTCAATCCGACAAGCGCGCTGGGCTCTCTGTTGACATGCATGCGCCAGGGGAACCAGGCGATCTGCCATACGCGGTAGGTTGTCCTGCGTTCACCCGTGAGCTGCGGCAAGTCCAGTGGCCCAGCACAAAGAATTTCAAGCCAGACGTGCCGGAGAAGTACGACGGCAAGACGCACTCGTTGGAGTTCCTCAGCATCTACACCATTGCGGTGCAGGCTGCCGGGGGACGAGATGACAAGATCCTTGCCAACTACTTCCCGCTGGTGCTCAAGCCCAATGTCAGATCCTGGCTCATGCACTTGCCGGACAACTCCATATCCTCCTGGGCTGATCTGTGCCATCAGTTTGTCGGCGCCTTTACAGGCGGCCACAAGCCACATGGCCAAGAGAGCGATCTTCATCTGCTCGCCCAGAAGGAAGGAGAGCCACTGCGCAAGTACATTCAGAGATTCAGCCGTGTACATCACAACATCCCAGACGTCCACCCCGCCGCGATCATCAGTGCGTTCCATCAGATCGTGCGAAACCGAAGGATGAGGGAGGAGATGGCGATGTGTAAGATCAGAGACGTCAGCGAGCTTTACGCCCTGGCTGACAAGTGCGCACGCACTGAAGAGGGGAGGAGGCTCCCCAGAGAGAGTACAGGAGCAGGAGGATCTGACAGTGAGGAGGCCGCCCCGGCAAGGAAAGGCCGGCGGCGGAACAACAGAAGGAATAAGGGCAAGGAAGTGTTAGCTGTCGAGCAGACCGGCAACGGAGGTGGCGCCAAGGAAGCTAAGGCTGGTGGCTCCGACAAGGAGGCCCATCCTGTGGCGGCCGCCGACAAGCAGGACAGCTCCGGCAGGCAGTATTGCAAGATTCACCGCACCAAGGGTCACGATCTCCAGAAATGCAAGAAGGTCGAACAGCTTGCTGAGCAGCAGAAAGCAGAATACGAGCGACGCGACAAAGAGAAGGCCCAGGAAGGAACTGGTGGATCCGGCAAGAAACGCCCCGACCGGGGAGGACGCCGCGGCAAGGCCAAGCAGCGGCAAGGAGACAGACCTCCCCGCGGCCGCGACAAGGATGAAGATGACGACGATGATGAAGACGTGGATGATGATGAGGCCGATGAGCAGGAATTTCAGAAAGCCACAGAGGTCCTGTGCGTTGACGGTGGCGCCTCTCTGCATACTTCGCACCGCCAGCTCAAGCAGTGGATGCGGGAAGTGAATGCAGTGGAGCCATCCATAGAGTCACGCAAGCCCCTGAAATGGTCCAGCACGCCTATCATCTTTGACATTGGGGATCACCCTGATCGCGTAACTGCGGTCGGGTGCTTGCCGATGTTGGTTTCACCAACTATCCGCAACCTCAAGGTCACAAAGATGCTAGTTGATGGCGGGGCCGGCTTGAATCTCATCTCCTCCGCGGTCCTTCACAAACTCCAGATCCCTGACAGCGAGCTCGAAGGGACCGGCATATTCCAAGGAATCAACCCGGGAAGGAGCAAGCCGAAAGGGAAGATCACGCTGCCGGTCACATTTGGCAGCAAGCTGAATTTCAGAACTGAGAGGGTCACATTTGACGTTGCCGATTTTCCATTGCCCTACAATGGGATCCTTGGCCGTCCAGCGCTCGCCAAGTTTATGGCAACCTCTCACTATGCATACAACGTGCTCAAAATGCCAGGCCCGATAAGTGTCATCTCTGTCCCCGGCGACAAGAAGGATGCCCTTATCTGCGCCGACAAGATCTACCGGGAAGCAGCAGCCGCAGCTGATCACCACACACTTGCCGATGAAGCTCCCGGGGGGAAGAAGAAGGCCAAGTCCGGCAAGAGCTCTGATGCCCACTCCGGCAAGCGCACCTCTTCGGAGTGCTGCGCTACCGTCGAGAACGCACCATCGAGCTCCACCGACAAGTGCAAGAAGGCGATGGCAGCTCCACCCGAGACCAAGAAGGTGTCCGCCAAGGAGGACGGCACTAGTGGTACCTTCACCATCAGTGCCACGCTTGACCCCAAATAGGAAAGCGTGCTCGTTGCTTTCCTGCGGGCGAATGTCGACGTGTTTGCATGGCAACCGTCTGATATCCCCGGTGTTCCCAGGAAAGTAATCGAGCACCACCTTGCCGTCTGTCCTCATGCGCGGCCCGTCAAGCAGAGAGTCAGGAAGAAAGCGGTGGAGCGCCAAGAGTTCATTGCAGAAGAAATCAGGAAATTGGAAGCAGCAGGCCTTGTCAGAGGAGTGCTCCATCCCACGTGGTTGGCCAATCCTGTAGTCGTGCGCAAGGCGAACGGGAAATGGAGGCTTTGTATAGACTTCACTGATGTCAATAAAGCTTGTCCCAAAGATCCATTTCCCTTGCCGCGCATTGACCAGATTGTTGACTCCACAGCTGGATGTGATTTGCTTTCATTTCTTGATGCATACTCAGGATACCATTAGATCTTCATGGCAGAAGAAGATGAGGAAAAAACCGCATTTATCACCCCTTGCGGCACATACTGTTTTATACGGATGCCCTTTGGGTTGAAGAATGCTGGTTCAACATTTGCAAGGGTAGTCCATGTCGCTTTTGAGACACAGATACACAGAAATGTGGAAGCCTACATGGATGATATAGTGGTCAAGAGCAAGGACAAGGCTACCCTGATCCAAGATTTAGAAGAAACTTTTGCAAATCTGCGCAAGATCAACCTCAAGCTCAACCCCGAGAAGTGCGTGTTTGGAGTACCTTCCGGCAAGCTTCTCGGGTTCTTTGTGTCTCAGCGGGGAATTGAAGCCAACCCCGACAAGATCAAGGCCATCGAGCAGATTGAAGCACCGAAGCGCGTCAAGGATGTGCGAAGGCTTGCCGGTTGTGTGGTTGCTCTCAGCAGGTTTATCTCTAAGTCTGCTGAGCGCGCCCTGCCGTTTTTCAAAATATTAAAAAAGGCAGGTCCAATGAAATGGACTCCGGAAGCGGAGGCCGCGCTGCAGGACTTGAAGAGGTACCTGTCCTCCACTCCAATACTTGTCGCACCTAAGCCACAAGAGAAGTTGCTGCTGTACCTAGCGGCAACCAATCAAGTGGTTAGTGCTGCGTTAGTAGCAGAGAGGGAGGCGGACGATGAGCCAGCAACCGCGGCAAGTGAATCCAGTGACAAGCAGGGGGCTTCTCCGACAAGCTCTGGTCCCGACAAAGTTGAGTCCGCGCAGACGTGCAAGGAGGTGCAGAAGAAGATGGTGTAGCACCCAGTTTACTTTGTCAGCTCCCTTCTCCAGGGGGCTAGGTCGAGGTACTCTGGTGTGCAAAATTGCTTTTCGGCCTTCTCATGGCCTCGAGAAAGCTACGCCATTACTTCGGCACACGAGATCACAGTTGTCACTCGCTTCCCGCTGAAGAGGATACTGCAGAATCCAGAAGCAACAGGCAGGATTGTCGAGGGGGCATTGGAACTGTCAAGCTTTGGCCTCAAGTTTGAGAGCACTGCAACAATCCAAAGCAGGGCATTGGCAGAGTTCATAGCAGAGTGGACGCCAACTCCAGATGAAGAAATTCCAGAGACGAACATCCCCGTCAAGGAGACAAGCAAAGAGTGGCTGATGTACTTTGATGGTGCCTTCTTGCTGCAAGGCGCCGGTGCTGGCGTGCTGCTTATCGCACCCACCGGAGAGCACCTCAAGTATGTAGTCCAGATACACTTTCCCAAGGAGCAAGCAACGAACAATACCGCAGAGTATGAGGGTTTGCTTGCCGGCCTCAGAATCGCAGCCGACCTTGGGATCAAGAAACTCATTGTAAGGGGTGACTCGCAGCTTGTCGTCCGCCAAGTGAACAAGAACTACCAGAGTCCATTGATGGAAGCTTATGTTGATGAAGTGAGAAAGCTAGAAGCACACTTTGACGGCCTGCAAATGGAACACGTTCCGCGAGCTCAGAACGACATTGCTGATGGCCTGTCAAAGTGCGCTGCACTAAAGTTGCCTGTGGAACCAGGGATCTTTGTGCTCAAGCTGACTCAACCATCCGTGACACCATCAACTGGACAGAATAAGAAGAGGAAGTTGGTTTCTGGTGACTACTCTCCGGCAGAGCTCCCCGAAGCCGCCGCCAAGAAAGTCCCCAAGATCAACACCAAGGATGCTGAGGGGCAGTCTGCTCCAGCAAACCTTATGGTTTGTTCCATCGAAGCAAACGCTCCCGACAAGTTTTGCTCCGGCAAGCTTGCCGGGGAATATCACGCTCCGGCAGAACCGCAGGTTCTTGCCGTAGAAGCGGATGTTCCCACAGCAACAGATATGCCTTTAGTCCTTGTTGTCGAGCCGCAAGCTCTAGCATGGGCGCAACAGATTGTCCGTTTCCTTCAGACGGGAGAGCTTCCCGAAGAGCAAGAAGAAGCTGAAAAAGTAGCCCGGCAGTCAAGTATGTACAAGTTTGTCGACAGCACACTATACAGAATAAGACTCAATGGTGTGAAATTGAAGTGCATTCGCCGGGAAGATGGACAACAGCTGTTGGCAGAGATACATGGAGGCATATGTGGTCACCACGTTGGCGCAAGAGCACTTGTCGGCAAAGCATTCCGACAAGGCTTCTTCTGGCCGACAGCCCTCCAGGATGCAACTGCACAAGTAACCAAGTGTGAAGCGTGCCAGTTCCATTCCAAACAGATACACCAGCCAGCTCAAGCTCTCCAGACAATCCCTTTATCCTGGCCATTTTCGTTCTGGGGGCTCGACATCCTCGGCCCCTTCCCCCGAGCTGTCAGGGGCTTTGAGTTCTTGTACGTTGCAATCGACAGGTTCACAAAGTGGCCGGAAGTGGAACCAGTGAGGAAGGTGACAACACAGTCAGCAGTCAAGTTCTTCAGGTCGATTGTTTGCCGTTTCGGGATCTCGAACAGGATCATCACCGACAACGGCACGCAATTTACGAGCCGCACCTTCATGCAGTACGTCCAAGATCATGGCGCCAAGGTCTGCTTCGCTTCTGTTGCTCATCCGAGAAGCAACGGTCAAGCGGAGAGGGCAAACGCTGAAGTGCTGCGAGGCCTCAAGACGAGAACTTTCGACAGACTGCACAAGTGCGGAAGAAACTGGATCGAGGAGCTGCCGGTGGTTCTTTGGTCGATCAGGACGACGCCAAATTGAGCCACCGGCCAGACACCCTTCGCTCTAGTCTATGGAGCGGAGGCAGTTCTCCCCACGGAACTCGTATATGGGTCACCTCGAGTGCTCGCTTATGATGAGCTCGAGCAAGAGCAGCTGCGGCAAGATGACGCGCTGCTCCTTGAGGAAGACCGTCTCCAGGCTGCTGTGCGAGCCGCTCGCTACCAGCAAGCTCTGCGCCGCTATCATAGCCGCAGAGTCAATGCCAGGAGTCTCGAGGAAGGCGACCTTGTTCTTCGGCGCGTTCAGTCGGCCAAGAATTCCAACAAGTTGACGCCGAAGTGGGAAGGCCCTTATCGGGTGAAACGAGTCACTAGGCCCGGCGCTATCCGCCTTGAGACCGAAGATGGCATTCCGGTGAGCAACTCCTGGAACATCGAGCATCTTCGTAAGTTTTACATGTAAGGCGCGGTTGTCGGACCCTGTCCGGCAACCACCTTTCTATACAAGTCTTGCCGCTGTTGCATGTAATCCTTTGTACAGAGCCGGGCGCACACCCCGTGCACTAGTAAAGTTCATGTGCCCCGCACATCTTGTCAGTTTCCTTATGCTATAATCCTTTTTCGCATATGCTATCTGACACTTTGTGCAGAACCAGACCCCGGTAAGCGATAACGAGCCCAAGGCTCCATATCGTTACTTTATTTCTCTGTTTCTTTCTCAAAAGAAGGAAGGTTCCCTCGCCCACAAGGTTTACCAGGGGGGGGGAGGAGAAGATAATGGTGTGGACCAGGCCGTTCAAAAAAGTTTCTCCTTACCGGGAAGCAGACGACAGAAAAGCTAAGTTGCTGAAGCTTGAGCAATCAGTTTTTTTAGTTTTTGAGTTATTTTCCTTGAACGACCATGCTTTGTATGGAAAACCTGTGCGCGGAGGAACCAACTCGTAGCTAGTTGCGCCTTTATTTTGTTTTGAGTCCGCTCAACAACTTAAGTGAGCTGCTAGCGCCCTTACTTTGCTTCGAGTCCGCTCAGCAGCTTAAGTGAGCTGCTAGCGCCCTTACTTTGTTTCGAGTTCGCTCAACAACTTAAGAGAGCTGCAACTAGTTGCGACAAGGTTGCTTGTCGGTAGCGACCCCGCCGGCAGGCTGCTGAAGTTCCGCACTCGGCGCTCGCGGCAAGGGTGCCTGCACCGGCAAGTTTCCCTAGAAAGCGTAGGGCAGAACCATACAAGGCCAAGAGTCGAGTAAAGGAAGTAGCACATCAATTTTTTGCCTAAGATAGAGTTATATTACAAAAATAACTTGTCGCGCCTCTAATAAAGTGTTCCCATGACATGGCTGGCAGCGACAAGGAAAGAAGAAAACGGACGGCCTAATCTACGCGGCCGCCGTCAACCCTTTTGACCTCGTTCACCCTGTCCACAATGGGTGCAACGAGGGCCTTAAGTGCGTCAAGATCAGCGTCTGCCGGCAGCTTCTTGAGGATGTTGGTGAGGTTGAGGCCCGGATTGCGGAAGGCCACCTTCACCAGCACCTTCTCCAGAACTCCGGCACAAATCGAGCGTGACTCGTCGGCCAACTGCTTTGGGATCCGTTCCCGGAGTTGCTGGAGCGCCGCCGCCACGCCTTTGAAGAACAGAGTGAGCTTGGCGCTGGGTTGGAGGTTCTCGTCGGAGGAGTACCCGAAGCCTTCCACCCCCAAATGCACCAGCTCCTCTTCGATGACTGCAGCAATATTCACGAGGCCCTCCGTCCAGAGCTCCACGGTGTCTCTGAGGAGATTCTGGGTTTCGGTGGCCCTCGCTAGCAGCGCCTCGTTGGCCTCGATGTCCTTCTTCAAGTCTGCCTCCCGTTTCCTGGCGCTGTCCAATGTCTCCGTCAAGGTGGCCAGCTTCAGCGTCAGATCTGCGTTGGAATCCTTGGCGGCGCTCAGTTCCTTGCCCCTCTCGGCAAGTCGGCCCTGCAGCTCACCATGGGCAAGGGCGTCCTTCTCGCGCTCTAGCTTGAGTGCGGCAAGCTCTTCGCCACCAACCTTCAGATCAGCTTCTAGTTGCGCCACCTTTGCCTCCAATTCTTTCTTGGTGGCCTCGGCAGCCGCAGCCGCATCCTTTGCCTCTTGGAGCGTCCCGCCAAGTGCCCGTTCGCGCGCGGCAAGCTCCTCTTCGTGGCTGTCGAGGTTCACTTTCCGCTGAGTCAGCTCGCCTTCTCGCGCGTACAGCTTCTCGCCGGTGAGCCGCTGCTGCTCTTCAGCCTCAGCTTTCTCGAGGAGGAAGGCCTTCCGCTCCTCAGCAAGCTGCTCCCGCTCCTCCGCCAAGGCCCAGAGAGTTTCTTGGCGAAGACCCCGGAGCTCCTCCGCGCACTTCTCTATGTCCACGCTCGCCCTCGCGACAAGCGCTTCCCGGGACTCCAACTTGACCTGGCGGGCGCGGTAGAGCGCCAGCAGCCTCCGTAGCAGCCGCTCCTCCTCAGGATCGCCGCTGCTGCTTCCCGGCGCGTCGACGATCGACAACCCGGCGGAGGCAAGCACCTCCCCATCCAGAGCTTCTCCTTCCACCGGCACCCTGGAGCTCGACGTCCAGGGGAGCTTGATGAAGATACCCTCGCCAGCCTTCAGATAGGCGCCGGGCTGGGGCTCCTCGAAGCCTGACGCTGCGGCAGCGGCGGAGGGATCGGTGGTCGGTGCAGCGCCTGGCGCTCCGGCGGCCTCAGGGCCGTCAGTGCGATCGCCAGATCCCCCGCCAGCTTCTTCGGCAGCAGTCTTGGCGGCCTCTTCGCCGGCGGACACGTCAGCGCCGGCTCCTTCTTCGGTGGCCGCGGCATCATTAGTATTGCCGCGCGCGTCCTCCTCGCCGCCCGCCTCGGTCTCCATCGGATCCATGGAGGGTGGATCTGACGACCAAAGAAGAAGGAGAAATCAAACAAGTGTTTGAGAAGAGAAATCAGCAGAAGACTACAAGGAAAGTTTCGGGCAAGAAGGGTTACCTGTGCTAGGATCTGCCGTCGTGACCTCCACCTCCGGCGTATCGTTAGCGCTGTCCCTTGCCGGAGACTCCTCCCTTGCCGGAGGCTCCTCCCTTACCGGAGGACGCTCCCTTGCCGGGGAGTCCGCCCTTGGCGGCGTAGTCGAAGCAGACAATGAGTCGGAGGAGATCACCACGCCCTCCTGATCAAGCTGTTCTGCTCCTGCACAAACAAACCAGTGATCAGATGTCAATAAAGGAAAAGAGCAACCACACGCACCCAGAAGCAGAAAGTAAACCATATGCTTACACTGGGGGCTGCGCTGGGGGCTGCTCTGCGAAGTGATGGCCGGATCCGGCAAGGTGGTCTCGGGCGCGCCTCCTGTCGTCGCAGTGGGCTCGTCCTCGATGACCACCACCTGAGCCTTGGCCCTCTTCGCCGCCCTCTAGGCCAGAGTCCTGAAAAGGGAGAGTCCAGGATGGGTCAGATCAGATGCAAGATAACACCAGCAAGTTGAAGAACTAGAAGAACAACAAGGGAATCTTACTCTTCTTCCTCTTCCTCGTCGGAGTTGAGCGCAGAGAGGTCGGAGTTCGGCCCACCTCCGGCACGACGAGGTGGAGGGGTGGGATCCCTTGGCCGCTTGGCGGGGGCTGCGGCGCCAGCCCGAGATGACCCCGCTTCAGTTGTCGCTGCGGCAGGAGGCGCTCCCGCGGCAACCGTACTTGCCGCGGTAGAGCGCGTCGCGCGACGCTGCGGCTGTTGGCCCACTTGCCGCCCTGCTACATCGCCAACCCGCTGCCTCTGCTCGCGATGGCCCAGTTTCCCACTCCACCGTCCGTGACCCCAAGCGCATGGGAGCCGCGTGGCGGGGATGCAGAACCAAGGCGACAGATGAGGCAGCCTCGCTCCGCCCCGTGAACGCGGGGAGTGGACGTCCCGAAAACCGCGCACCGGCCCCGTCCAGTAAATGCACCGCGCCCCCACGCCTACCTCCGTTTAGGGGGGAGGGCGTGAACCGTCCTCATCATCGTGGCCTGATGCATGCTCGAGGGGCTTAGCCCCGCGCACGCCGCCCACGTCACCCACGATGCCGCGTTTGACGCGTGCCGTTCTGGGCGTGCGCGGTGGGAGCGGAGTTAGATTCGGCGTGACCTAGGCCGCGCGTGCCCGTGCACTGTTTTGGGCCTGGCCCAACAGTGCTCGGCACCGTGTATGGCCCAGGCCCGGGGGCTCCTGTCGGTGTACTAGAGTAGGGGTACCCTAGTATCCCGAACTCGTGCACGGGCAGTTGCAGCACCCCACGGCAAGGCTTGCCGGGTGACCGCCAAGACCCTCCGTGGTTCCCTTGAAGACCATTCAAGAACAAAGTACACAAACCAAGGCCCCGGCAAGAGGAGCTTGCCGGGAAGGCCAACCAAGGCCCCGGCAAGAGGATCTTGCCGGGAAGAGACAAGACCCCGGCAAGAGGAGCTTGCCGGGAAGGCCACTCAAGGCATACCAAGAAAGCTTGCCGCGACGCGCCCTGCGTCCCGGCAAGATCCGGCGAGCGACAAGCTTCCGGACGCGACAAGACGACGGCCGCGGCAAGGAGCTTGCCGCGGGAAACCCCCACTTCGTGCCCGCGCTCCAGCACACCTGCTAACGTGTCGCTCTAGGACTCTCCCAAGCACACGTGGCAGGAGGCCGTGCAGCTAGGGGTACGTGGTGGCAAGTGGAGATGAAGAGAAGCCCATCGTGGCAAATGGTGGCGCTCCTAACGGTCACCTTTTGCACTGTTTAGGAGAATCAGACATGCATTTAATGCCCTTGTCCCCTGCCATCAGAGTTAGGTAGGGTGCACTGTATCCACAGTAGCGGTAGCTGCACCTATCGCATCCTTTTCCATTTCTACCCTTTTAGTCTACGTTGCCACCTGTGGGTAACCCCTTGAGAGTATAAAAGGAGGCCCAAGCGCAACGTAGAGGAGGTTCGGCCGGTTCGGCTCATTCGAGACACCAGAAACACTCCCACGCTCAGTCTGGTAGCGTCGATCGCTCCTGAGCAAAGATTCAATACACACAAACAAGCAGCAGTAGGGTTTTACGCATCCGTGCGGCCCGAAGCTGGGTAAAATCGCCCGCGTGTACTGCCTCGATCCGCTCTTTGTGCGCTCTCCGCCCCCCACCGAACCGAAAGGGGCCCTGTCCCCATAGGTGTTGGTGGATCAGCACCCCCCGACACCAAGGGCCGGCTCATTACAATATGATGAATCGGGTCTTCAATAAGACTAGTAAAAATGACTTTGCATTAGCCCCCAAGTGTCATGATTCATGCTTGCAGCGACATGAGACTTGCATGTAATCTCGATTTGAATAATGTAGCCCCCAAGTGCCGGGTTGTAAGCCTGCAGCGACTCGGGACTATTCCTTCAATTGTAGAATAAATCATATCTATTGATAATATGATAGCCATTGCGCTAAAGCAACTTTGAAAACCTCAATAATACCGGTTATTAATAACCATAAAAATCCAGCCATGTTGGCTATTCAAGATAACATAATCCAGTGAAAACCTCATTCATTCAATATCATAATGAAAATTCAGCCAAACTTGCTATTTGAATAATATGACCCAATGATTTATAAACGCATGATTCCAATGGCGCAATCCAAATATATATACTGGCGACTTATAGTCCAAAGCTAGGCCGGTTTAACAAACCTGTTTTTGCATACAACAAGTTTAAAGTGTCCTGGCGGTTTACTGCCGGACGGGTCATAATGCCCAACATATAACCCGGGTTTATAACCAAGGCTGCCTTTAAGAATAATCAAATATGAAATAGATCATACCTGTGACATTGAATCACATTATTGGTTTTACCAACTTTTTGTAGTAAAGGTGATAACCCCAATCTTGAGTACTGATAACTCCTTCCATATTGTGCCGGTTTATGATAAAACCGTGCCGGGCTGTGATAAACACCGGTTTACTCCATAATAGGATGGTAACATAAAATCAAACCGGGCAGATAGTCTCCGGATTAAGATTTGACCGTGTTCCGTCAATTTGTAATTGACAGTTTGGGCCGGTTTAAAACTTTGTCGGTTTAAAAACGCAACAAAAATAAAAGAAACATCTATCAAGGAAAATATTGAAGCAAAGGCAATGATCAAACCATTTGCAAAAAGAGGCTTATTTGAGCTGATCAGATGGCGTTACCATGGTCGGACACGACCAAGCTCCCGATAGGTGTAGCTATGGTTCAAGTCAGCCAGGTCCCCAAATGAAACTGTGGCATTTATGCCGATCAAGTGGCATGGCAATGGTTCGGGTTCGACCAAGCCCCCAAGTGATTCTGTGACCTTAGGCCGATCAAGAGGCATGACTGGTTCAGACGTGACCAAGTCCCCAAGTGATCTGGTGGCTCTCGCCTATCAAGAGGTATTGCATTAGTTCGGACACGACCAAGCCCCCAAGTGATATAACATGATGCTTTTGAAAAGCTAACTCAAGGGGTAAACCGGAGGCCATTTTAGAACAACTCCATGTAACCACACATGATGTAAAAGAACAGAGACCCCGCTTTATGAAGCAGAAGCCCCCATGTGATCAATAATATGTCAGGCCAGTAAGGCGGGATACCCATGCTTGAACCGCGCATCATGGCAGCAGGTCCTCTTTGGCAATTTTTAACTTTTTGCAAGAGATAAATTCTTCTTGAACCGGGATCTTGAACCGGATATTGAGAGCTTCAAAGCTTTGTGGGAGACATCTTTCCCTTGAACCGGATTTTAAAATGGAATCTTCATTTTTAGCCAGAAATTTTCTGACGGCCTTTAAACTCGAACTTGCGAGAAGTTAATTCCTTTTTGAACCGGACATTGTTAAACCGGATTTGAGCGCTTCAGAGCTTTGTAGGAGAATAGATTTTTCTTGAACCGGATTGCAAATCGGAAGCATCATTGTGAGCCGGAATATTTTTGACGGCCTTTAAATTTTCATCAATATAACAGTAGCCTCCGGGACCGAGTTATCTTTCTCTCCAATGTCCTGGGGTTCTTGACTTCACTGAAAAACCGGCATATAGCTGAATCATATCATTGTAGTCCCCGAGTCTCAAGGTGACTCGAGGAGTTGGCTTGAGATTCTCTGTGTTTGACCATAGTAGAAGGTGTATATCATTGATGTTGATAATGCGATGTGAATCCACAGAAAGTTGAGGTGACTGCGGCGGGTTATAAATGATCCCATACGAGCCGTGTCAGCAACTCGGCCAATGGTTCCTTCCAACTGGCGATTTGAAGTTTAACCAAAACTGTAGTGGCAGCAACTTGCGTGCCTGCCCATTGAGCCATCCAGTGCAGACGGCGGCTGATAATACATGATAATTTGCCTCCAATTTGTTGGAAGAAAAATCGGCTTCCCAAGCAGTGACTTGCTCATACTCAAATAAACAGCTCATGCAGATAGGTGCGGCCCGGTGTGTTGATGTAGACCAGGCCGCGAGAGACGGACGGCAGAGACGACGGCAGCATTAGTGGCGGCTCCGACAGATGAGTCGGCCGCGGTGTTGTAAGCCGGCGTGGATGGGAGAATCGGCCGCGGCATTTGTAAACCAGTGCAGACTGACAATTCGGGCGCGACAGCAGTAGTCGGTGCAGGCGCGAGAGTTGGCCACAACATTTAAACCGGTGCAGGCGCAAGTATTGGCCATAACGTTTAAACCGGTACGAGCCTTGTTGGGGATATTACCACTAGGCGTAAACCGGCCTACTTGGGTCGGGTTAACTTCATTAGTGGCGTAAACAGATGAAGGCCCAAGGCCTGTAGTCGGTTAGAGCATGTAGCCGTAAACCGGCCTGATGTATGACTTGTATTGTAAGTAAGGAATAGAGAGATAGCAACCGGAGTACGAGTATGAACCGGTTAGGACTCTATGGACCGACGGGCGCCACCCGTGTATATATAAGGGGGCGACCCGGTGGCGGTTCAGGGAAGACAACCACAACTCGAGCCTAGGCGAAGCTTGTTTGCTCCCTAGCCATCGAGATCATATCAATTCCATCACAACTAGACGTAGGCTTTTACCTTCATCGAAGGGGCCGAACTAGTATAAAATCCTCGTGTCCTTGTGTCCGCTTTAACCCCTTCAAGTAAACTCGTAGCGATGGCTCCACAACTAAGTCCTTTCGCTAGGACATCTGCCGTGACAAATCCACGACAGTTGGCGCCCACCGTGGGGCTATCGCACGATGGTTTGACGATCTTGGAGGGCAAGCTCAAGGGACTCGAAGGCTATGTTGTGGGCCGGATGACCAAGAGTCGTCGGGGCAGGATCTACATCGACGACGCAGGATGGGGTCCCGAGGCCGAGTCAATCGAGTACGGGTACCGGGTCCCCTTTGGTGGCATACACATTTTCATTGGCAAAATCGGTGAGCCTGGGCCTGAGCCGGACATCTGCACCAACCTCATCGAGACGGCTCAGCGTGCGAGATCTACCCGGGTTAAACCGGCCGTGAAGCGTGTCTTCGTTGGAGTCGTCCACGAAGGTGAGCGTGAGGACGAGTCAGAACACGGTAATGAGACCGTCGTCTATTCTGATAACGAGTCCTCGACCGGAGAGACCGAATCGCTATACCAGTTGCAAGACGACCAGATTAGGGGCTGTTCCGATGGCGAAAGTATTCCGGACCCCCCGGGCCAGGTCAACCGGGTTGGAATATTCATGGCCGGCACACAGGCGGCGAATCACTCTTCGACCGCCGCAGCAATGCTCTCCGGATCAGCAGCGGCAGCCGCAGCAGGGGCAGGAGGCCTTGTGCGCCCGCCGGTTCAAGTTCTAACTGATCTGTTTGATGCACTAGCTGCACTTATGGCAGAGGACAATCCAGCGGATCAGGAGGCCCATAATGCAGAAATCGCAAAGGTGAAAGAGCAGATCGTGCAAGCCAAAGCGGATCTGGCAGCAGAAAAAGATAGGATGACTGCAGAACGGGCCGCTTTGGACGCCCAGGCCTATAAACTCATGCTTGACCAGAACGCATCACAGGAGGTTTTGAAGCGGAAGCACAGATCACGCCTGCCGTCAGGGTTTGACCCCCGAAATCTCTTTCACACTCTAGGGGCTGGGCCCAGTAATCCGCCGCAGTACCCGGAGACAAACCGGATCGAGGCACCAGGACCAGGGGAGCCGGTCCAACCTCGCCTGATGGAACCCCTCAGCAGAACGTTATGAATTTTCCGCCGGTCCAGACGCCCCCAGGTCATTATTCTAATCCTATGGACAACCTTGTTGCGGCCGCTGCACGGTTAGAGGCCATCCCAGTCGAAGGGGATTCTCCGCAAGCGATAGAGACACGCCGGGTTAAGGAGCTTCTCCGGACTGCACTGATTCAGCATGAGGCATACTCATACAGCCGTGATCGGATTCATTCTACGCCCCGTCCGGGCCGGAGCTATAGCAGGCGCATGGAGGAACCGGCCATATCAAGCAATGCACGAGGCCGTGAAGCAGCCCGTGGTAATGACCCAGCAGGTGGTGTTGGAGATGCTCAGGATGTGGTGGACCGGGCCCGGGCACAAAGGGAGGCCGAGTTAGCAGCACAGGATAATGCGGGCCAATTTACACCGGTTCGTTCTACAACCTTTGCCGGACCAGGGATCACATCCGCTTTGGGAGTGCCTTGCTTAATCCCAGCTTTACGTAATGTGCGCCTGCCCAAAGATTTCAAGGGTCCACACAAGGTGCCGAATTACACCGCTGATTTACCCCCTGAAGCATGGGTAGAGAGTTATGAGATGGCCATGGAGATGCTGGACGTGGATGAGGCCGCATGTGCAAAATACTTCACCATGATGCTTGAGGGCACGGCTCGTACTTGGTTAAAGAGCCTGCCACCCAATTCTATCAGCTCATGGGCCCAGTTGCGGGCCCGGTTTATACAAAATTTTAAGGATACATGTAAGCAGCCCAAGTCCATAGTAGACCTGGCGGCTTGTGTCCAGGAGGAAGGAGAATCAATGACCCGTTGGGTGCGCCGCGTTTCGGAAATTTTGCACTCATCTGACAGGATTAATGCTGACTCTGCGATCTTAACTCTGGAAGGCAACTGCCGATTTGAGCCTCTAAAATTGAAATTGGGACGCATGAAGCGGTTCTGTAATGACATGGGAACCCTCATGGCTGCTTTATTAAAGTATGCCGATTCGGACAGTACCAAGGATCCCGAACCTGATGATGATGAAACAGGGAAGGGAAGGAAGAATAGCAAATCTAAACAGCAGCAGTACAAACCGGCGGGTCATGGAAATGGAGGCAAACACAAGGCGGAGGGTAGCATGGATTTTGTGGCCAACGCTAATGCACAGGACAGGGGGCAGCGGTGCAGAGGTAAAGCGGCAGATCGTAATGGGACCCCCAATCCTAACGCAAGCCGTTTGAATTATTTGTTGAATCAGCCTTGCCCAAAGCACAGGACGAAGGAGACACCAGCTAACCACCTTTGGAAGGATTGTTATATTATGCGGGAGTTTAAAAACTCTAATGCCTTCCGGTATGACCATGGGTCAGGTGGCGGTTCAGGATCCGGTTTACACGGCCCGGGTCACGATGGAGCTTCCGGTTCAGGTTTCAATCAGGGCGGTAACAATAGCCAGAATAATGAGAATGGCCAGCAGCAGCAGCATCAGTAGTCAGGTTATCAAAGCCAGCCAAAGCAGTTGAGCAATGGGCAATACCATGTCTTCACAACTAGGTTGGATAAGCGCGACCGAAAACTCCACAAGCGAGCGGTGAATTCTGTTGAACCGGCCTTACCACGTTACTTACGCTGGTCAGAGCAGCCCATCGTGTGGAGCAGAGAAGATCACCCGCCCCGGGTTGATAATCCGGGCCAGTTAGCATTAGTAGTGGACCCTCAGGTGGGGGGTTATAAGTTCACCAAGGTGCTCATGGATGGAGGAAGCATTATTAACATACTATACTATGAGACATTCCGGCGCATGGGACTAACAGACAAGGATCTCAGACCGTCGAATACGGTATTCCATGGTGTTGTGCCAGGCAAATCTGCATATCCTGTTGGCAAGATAGCCCTAGATGTGGCTTTTGGGGACGAGCACGATTCTCGGTCGGAAAAATTAAACTTTGAAGTGGTGAAGATCCGGAGCCCGTATCACGCCCTGTTTGGGCGGCCGGCTTATGCCAAGTTCATGGCGCGGCCTTGTTATATCTATTTACAGCTCAAGATGCCGGGTTACAAGGGGACGATAACAGTTCACGGGAACCGTAGGATCGCTTTGGAATGTGAAGAGGGTGATGCGGCTTATGCAGAGTCAGTCTGTGCCACGGAGGAGTTGAAGTATTATAAGGACAATGTTGATCCGGCGGATATGACCCCTTTAAAGAAGCCAACTACAGAGCATGATTCAGATCTGAAGTTCAAATCGGCAGCTGAGACCAAGCTTGTTGACTTCGTGCCCGGCGATTCGTCCAAGCAGTTCACTATCAGTGCCAACCTGGATCCCAAATAGGAAAGTGCGCTCATCGAGTTCATCCGTGAGAATCAGGACATTTTTTCATGGAAGCCATCTGACATGCCAGGTGTACCGAGGGAACTCGCTGAGCACACTCTTAATGTGGATCCTAAGTATAAACCGGTGAATCAGTTCCTCAGCCGGTTTAACGAAGAAAGACGCAAGGCCATTGGAGAGGAAGTGGCCAGGCTTTTAGCAGCTGGTTTTATTATTGAGGTGTTCCATCCAGAGTGGCTTGCTAATCCGGTGCTGGTTCTTAAGAAAAACGGCACTTGGCGTATGTGTGTGGATTACACAGATCTTAACAAAGCCTGTCCGGCAGATCCTTTTGCCCTCCCCCGTATTGATCAGATCATTGATGCCACGGCGGGTTGTGAGTGTTTGAGTTTTTTGGATGCATACTCTGGATATCATCAGATTAAGATGGCTGTTAAAGATCAGGAGAAAACGGCATTTATTACTCCCTTCGGGGCCTTCTGCTATGTATCTATGCCCTTCGGGCTCAAGAGTGCCCAAGCCACCTATCAACGGTGTGTACAGAATTGCTTGCATGAGCAGATCAGCCGCAATGTGCACGCCTATGTGGATGATATTGTAGTAAAATCAAGACAGAAGGAGACGCTGGTGGATGATTTGAAGGAGACCTTCGACAACTTGCGAGCTTACAGGATGATGCTTAATCCGGCCAAGTGTGTTTTTGGTGTTCCGGCAGGCAAGTTACTGGGTTTCCTGGTGTCTAACAGAGGAATTGAGGCTAATCCGGAGAAGATTACGGCTATTGTATCCCTAGCTAAACCGAAGTGTATCAACGATGTTCAGCGTTTGGCGGGCCGAATCGCTGCGCTGAGCTGGTTTATCAGCCGCCTCGGGGAGAAGGCTATCCCTTTGTACCAAATGCTGAGGAAGACAGACAATTTCGTCTGGAGTCCAGCTGTTGATGAGGCATTTGAGGACCTGAAGCGGCAGTTAGCCAATCCGCCTGTTCTTGCAGCTCCGGTCGACAAGGAGCCACTATTATTATACGTAGCGGCCAATGCTCGGGCAGTTAGCATGGCTATTGTGGTGGAACGCAAAGAGGCAGGCAAGGAATATCCGGTTCAGCGGCCGGTTTATTATATCAGCGAGGTGCTTATTGAATCCAAGCAAAGGTATCCGCATTGGTAGAAGCTGGTCTATGGTGTTTTTATGGCCAGTCGGAAGTTGAAGCAGTATTTTCAAGGGCACCCCATCACAGTGGTCAGTTCAGCTCCCTTGGGTGATATTATACAGAATCGGGAGGCGACTGGCCGAATTGCCAAGTGGGCTATAGAGGTTGGGCCACACGGACTGAAGTACGTGCCTCGGACGGCAGTAAAGTCTCAAGCACTTGTTGATTTCATCAATGATTGGGCGGAGTTACAAGCACCAGAGGAGAAGCCGGATCACACATATTGGACTATTCATTTTGACGGATCCAGGCAATTGGAAGGCTCGGGGGCTGGGGTCGTATTAACTTCCCCACGAGGTGATAAGTTTTGCTATGTTCTCCGCTTAATGTTCCCTTGTACTAATAATGCAGCTGAGTACGAGGCCTTGCTCCATGGTCTCCGGATGGCTAAAGAGATGAATTTAAGCCGGGTTAAGTGCTTTGGTGACTCGGACCTAGTGGCTCAACAGGTGTCTGGCACTTGGGATTCTAAGGACCCGCTCATGGCTGCATATCGTCGGGAAGTGGATAATATTGCAGGTTGTTTCAAGGGTTATCAAGTGGATCATGTGGACCGTCAGAAGAATGAAGCGGCGGATGCTTTAAGCCGGTTGGGCTCTCAGCGTAAACCAGTCCCGCCTAACGTCTTTTTGGACGTGTTGCACAACCCGTCAGTCAAGCTCCCAGGTGAGGTGGATTTGGCTATCCCTGATCCGGAGGCTCAATTGGTGGCAGCCCTGCATGTTATTCCGGATTGGATAGTTCCTTATCTTGCGTACATGAATCGGGGGAAGTTACCAGAGGATGAGATTCTGGCCAGGCAGATAGTCCGGCGATCCAAGTCTATGACGATTGTCAATGGTGAATTACATCATTGCAGTGTATCAGGGGTGTTTCAACGTTGTGTTTCTCCTGAGGAAGGCTGCGAAATCTTAAGAGAAATCCATGAAGGGGATTGTGGGCACCACGCCGGTTCAAAGTCTCTGGTGGCAAAGGCGTTTCGTCACGGGTTCTACTGGTTGACAGCGCATGCTGATGCGGAGGACTTGGTTAAACGATGTGATGGATGTCAGAAATTTTCAAGGCGTGCTCATGTACCGGCTCAAGAATTGAGGATGATCCCAATAACATGGCCATTTGCAACTTGGGGGCTGGATATGGTTGGGCCTTTTAAAAGATCCAAGGATAAGAAAACCCACCTTTTGGTGGCAGTTGACAAATTTACCAAGTGGGTTGAAGCGGAGCCTGTCAGCAAGTGTGATGCAGCAACAGCGGTGCAGTTCATCAAGAAGGTGATTTTCCGGTTTGGTTTTCCACACAGTATCATTACTGACAATGGTACCAATTTATCCAAGGGTGCTATGAAGGAGTTCTGTGAACGTGAGCACATCCGACTTGACGTGTCGTCAGTGGCACACCCCCAGTCCAATGGACAGGCAGAACGAGCTAATCAGGAAATCTTGCGAGGCATCAAACCCCGGCTTTTGGTCCCGTTGCAAAGAACACCAGGATGTTGGGTTGAAGAGCTACCATCTGTGTTATGGAGTATCAATACTACGCCAAACCGGTCCACAGGATACACGCCATTTTTCATGGTCTATGGAGCAGAGGCAGTTCTCCCTAGTGACATCCGGCACGATTCGCCTCGTGTGGTAGCCTATGTTGAAGCAGACAATGAGACAGCACGGCAAGACGCTTTGGACCTATTGGACGAGGAGCGTGATATAGCGGCTGCCCGTTTGGTGATTTACCAGCAAGATCTTCGTCGCTATCACAGTCGCCGGGTTAGAACCAGAACTTTTCAAGAAGGAGATTTGGTGCTTCGACTCATCCAAGATCAAACGGATATGCACAAGTTATCCCCACCTTGGGAGGGACCTTTCGTGGTCAGCAAAAATTTGCACAACGGGTCGTACTATCTGATTGATATTCGAGGACATCAAGACTCACGTACATCAGAAGAGGAGACCAACAGGCCGTGGAATATAGCTCATCTTCGGCCTTACTATACTTGAGCCATCGGCTCTATCTATGTACATATCATGACAATGTATATATTATCTTTGATATATCAAACCGGAGCCTCAGCTAAAGCGGGGTCTCTGTCTTTCTCATCATGCGAGGTTACACGAAGTGGTTCTATTTAAAGCGGCCTCCGGTTTACCCCTTGACATTTGTCTTTTATATATCACTGGGGGCCTTGGTCGTGTTCGAACCAACGAACACCCTTTGATAGGCGACAACCACCAGATCATTTGGGGACTTGGTCAAGTCTGAACCAGTCACGCCTCTTGGTCGGCCTAAGGCCACAAAATCACTTGGGGGCATGGTCGGGCCCGAACCATTGCCACGCCTCTTGATCTGGCATATATGCCACGAGTCATTTGGGGACCTGGCTGACTTGAATCATTGTCACTCCTATTGGGGGCCTTGATCCTGTCCGACCATGGTAATACCATCTGAATAGCTCAGTATAGCATATTTTTGCAAATGGTTTTTATCATTACTTTTGCTTCCATGTTGTTTTCATGGTTTGTTCGTTCTTTGCTTTTGTTGGAATTATTTGTGTCAACAAGCATATTTTTTCCGGTTCAGCCAATGATTTTTGATCCCCCTTTTAATCCGGAGGAGTCTGCCTGGTTTACCTTTTCCCTGTTAACATCATGGAGTAATCAGGGGGCTCGTATTAAGTCAGTACGGTCTGTACGGGCGCTACTTTCTCCCTTTTTGACGGTAATGGTTTAGAAAACCACCGCCTTAGGCTTGGCTAAAGCCAGCTTTATGATCAAACATGGCAGGTATTTATGTATCATCTATTTGTTGTATTACTGATACACATATCAAGATCATAATCCGGCTGACGTTATAACCGCCACCGAAGTTCAAATTTTTCTGATTGCAGGAAATATGAATTAAAGTTTTTCAAGCAAAAGCTCCAGTACTTATGCACGAAGGCATATTCCAGACAGAAGTTTTAACTATCCTATTACAAGGCGGCATGGTGCTCAAACAAAATCATTGTTTTGTGGAAGGATGTTGCAAATAGATCTTCAAATCGGCTTCCGGTTCAAGCCTGCTCCTCATCCTCCGCCGCTTCAGCTTCCTCGTCTCTACCCATTGGCTGGAAATCAATAGTGGTCCAGTCGATTCCCATTAAAGCTTGGAAAACAGCCTCTTCATGGATCAGGGAAGACGGTTCAATATCAGGGGCGTAAGTGTGCTTACGGATTGGAGGAATCAGATTCTCCGCTTCAACAGTTGGGGCAGGCATTCGCTTGTTTTGATTATTATATTGCGCTTGATAATGCGTCAAATCTGCCTCTTCAGCTAGCTGGCAAGCCAGAGGGCGCACTGCACGGTTTATGGCCCTTAAATCTTCTTCGTTGAATTCAGAGCCATCTTCTTTCAGACTGGGATAGCCTTGAGCTGCTTCCACAGGATCAAAGTCGGGCACCCATGCCTTTGCCCGGATTAAGGCATTGATAGCTCCGGTTCGGGCAGCGGATTTTTTCAGCTCCTCAATCCGGGCTGGAAGCATTGACAACTTGTTAAGAGTGTCCTGGATTAAAGAGGGTGCCGGATTGTTGTGAGAAGCTGTGGTGATGATTCGTTG
Organism: Triticum aestivum; assembly: GCF_018294505.1. Taxonomy (NCBI): domain Eukaryota; kingdom Viridiplantae; phylum Streptophyta; class Magnoliopsida; order Poales; family Poaceae; genus Triticum; species Triticum aestivum. Next base: position 171,494,005 of record NC_057794.1, on the reverse strand, counting down.
GGCTCCGGTATACAATTGTTCCACCAAGGTGTAAGCAGCTTTCAATTTCTTCCGCACATCATTTCCTAAATGCCCAATGCGTGTGCCTACGACAAGATTGGAATGGTCTCAAACCGGATTTACGATACAACAGGTTCAAAGTTCTCACAGAAATTACAAGGAGCTTACCAAAGATTGCAGCAGTCATGGAGTGTATTTGCCGCTGTACGGCCGTCAATTCATCCACCACTGGTTTAAGGGCCGCTTTAGCATTTTCCGTTCTTTTGGTTAAACCGGCCTTCTCAGTGGCCCAGTCAGCCCGCTCTTTCTTGAAGCTTTCTTTCAGCCATTCCGCAGTGCTCAAAGCGCTGGTTAATTCTTGCTTGGCCTTATCTGTTTCAGCCTGCTGGGTCTTTAGGGCCTCCTGCAAATCGGCAATCTGGTCCTCCTTGATTTTCACTTCAGCCTGCATACAGATGGCATTTTAAGCTTTGCACAGACGATCCAAGAAATGGAAGTATCAACCACATAACAAAAGTTATATGCCTGATACTTGGGGGCTAATGCACCTTCAATTTTTTGTATATTGCTAGATTACAAAGTCCCAAGCTCAATACAAGTATTCAACTTGGCACTTGGGGGCTAATGGCTATTTGATCAAGTTATGTTTCTAAGGATAGCTTTTTATTTTTGAGCCCCGGTTTACTTATGCTAAGTTAGACCGGCCCTCGAGGGTTATGCCGACGGATTTCAAAAATGTTCAGGATCAAGTCCCGGTTTGACCAAGGTCACAAACCGGCCCTTGGGGGTTACAAGGATGAATGCAATGGCTGAAAGGAAAGAAGGAATTTACCTCAAATTTATCCCTCATCATTTTGACCAAGCCAGCTTCACAGTCACGGCTAGTATAAAGCCGGTTTAAATAGCCAGAGTGAAGATCTTGAGCATTCATATTGGCGTATGTCTTTAATTCAACATCCCATTTTCCTTTGTTCAAAGGGGAAGAATCCTCTTTGATGGTATGCCTGGTAAGGGTGGCAGGATTCCCAGGTTCAGAGCGGCCTATGCTGGTAATCACAACATCATCATCTTTTGACTCGCCGGTTTGGGTTGGTGCGGCCGGTTTGTCAGCAGGAGTGTGGGATTTCTCAATCTGGACAGAGCTGGCAGGCAGATCAGCAGAGGCTGGAATATGAATAGGACCTTCTTCAGGGATAACGTCGTCTTGCAGAGGAGGATCATTGGGGATATCTTCACAAGTAAACACTTCATGATCAGGTGCTTGGTCATGTTCTGGGGCCACATCTTCTTCAGCCGCTCTATCCAGGCGGGCCTTCTTGCTTGGTTTCGGTTTAGCCCTGAAAGAAAAATAAAAAGTCAAGGAAAAGTGTGAGCCATTGCGCAGTATACTGGAAGCATATGTTCGGTTTAACTTACCCAGCAACTGTTTTCAAAGGTGGTAGCTGGGTGGCCGACGATTCACCAGATGATGAATGAGAAGTGACCTGATAATCGGAGTCGGATGGATTAAGAGGTTGACGGAAGAAACCCGCTTTACGATTTAAATCAATAAAAAGGTCGGAGACCTCGGAGCGGCGTTTTCGAACCGGACTGTTTGGTAAACCGGCAGAGGTAACTACCTGGCCACTGTGCCGGGTTGTGCGGCGAGCTTCGTGTTGCTGGGTCTTCATAAGAAATTGGGAATCCAGATAAGCAAGAGGATAAGAAAATTTAATTTTCCGGTTTGCCCGGCAAAATTTTGGCAAAGGCAGGATTTCTGAATCGGAAGAGAGAATGGTTACCTCAACGAAACCCGCATTGCTGGCTTCAGCATCATCCTGACAAGCATTATCATCAATAAGGCGTGTAAAAAGCAAGCCAAGTGAATCAAGTTCTACCTCAAGATCCGGATTACCCACATCATCATCAATGGTTGGGTCAGATGAAGCGGTGGTTTTTCTCTTATGAGCTGGTTTCTTGATAACCTTGGTCTTGGGCCGGGTTGGCCGTCCTACCTTCTCCGTTTTGTCTTGAGGAAGTTTCTTACTCCAAAACGGATTATCACCCTGGATCAGCAGTAATTAAATGTTGAACATATAAAATAGTAAACCGGTTCAGCAATAGAGCAATTAAAATATTACCGCTTGCGGTTTGTTGGTGGTGCAGTAAGGAAGCAGACCGGTTTGAGCACAGAGGTGCTCCGGTTCATTCAGCATCTTTTTCACAGATTCTGTGACTTCGTCATCAGGGAGTTGGATTTTAGTGTGTCGGAGTGGGTCATCGACACTATCAGTATACTCACACATCAAATTTGGGCGCTGGCTTAGAGGCAAAATGCTCCATGATATCTAGCAGCGTGCAAGGTCTATTCCTGTTAAACCATTGGCCATGAAGGCCCGGAGCTTGGACAGTTGAGGAGCATATTTAATTCTCTCCTTGGCGCTTAGCCTTTGTGGAAAAGGGTGAGTGTTGCTGAGCCATTCCGGACGGAAGCCAGGCAAGGGATTTTCATTGTCAGGAGATGTATCCTTGCAATAAAACCAAGTTGCGTTCCATTCCTTGGGGTGAGTATGGAGTTTGACGTGGGGATAGGTGATTTCTTTCCTTTTCTGAATGGCCATACCGCCCAGTTCGGTATTAGGGCTGTCAGTGAATTTAGTACGGCAGTTCAGATGAAAGAGATCTCTAAATAACTCGACTGAAGGTTCCTCTTGAAGGTATGCCTCAGAAAGTACTTGAAAGTGACATAGATTGGTGACGGAGTTGGGGCCAATATCGTGTGGACGGAGTTGAAAGTTGGCTAACACATCCCGGTAAAATTTAGAGCCGGGCGGTTTGAAGCCCCGGGCCATATGATCTGCGAAAACCACGACCTCTCCTTCCTGGGGCGTAGGAGGACATTCATCTCCAGGAACCCTCCAGTGAATCGTATCTTTGCTATCCAAAGCGCCGATCAGGACTAGATCGTTCAGCTGTGATTCTGTGACACGGGAGGGAACCCAGTTGCACTCGTACACTTGTTTGGCCATGACGAGATCTACAAGAAATAAGTGATCCGGCTCAAGGACATGCCGGATAAAAAGGTGTTGATCTAATTACGGTAAACCGGAGGTAGTACCCATAAACCGGTCTTCTACAACGCGGTATCAAATAGATTCTGGCGGTTCAACCAGGGGACTAATGACATATATACCGGTTTAGCAATTTTTTCTCTATGGTGAAGTTAAACCGCCTGGCCTAAGCATCGGAAGCAATTGAAACTATGGATAACTAGTTATGCAGAAACAAATTTCACAAAATCGTGTTACAACCGCGGATCTACAGCAAGCTCACAAAAACAGGAAATATTTCGAAAACTAAGGCGGAAACAGAAGTGAGCCATTGAGCAGATATGTGCGGGAGATTTAGGAGCTTGGATGAGAAATAGCAAGCGGATACTAAAGGGATCGCTATTAAGCACAGCAAGAGTTCACAGATGCATTCAAGGTCAGAGAACAACCATGAACCCGCAACGAACATAGCAAGAACATGGAACCCTAAGAACAGATCTAGGTTAAGAAGGAGAGAGAACTTACCGAGAACGGAGAAGATGCGGAAAGACGCCGCAACACTCTGGTATGTTCAAGTTGATGCAGCGGCCCGAGATGAGGTAGAGGTCGACGGTGGTGGCGGAGCTCCAAAGCCGGCGACGTGAGGAAGAAGAAGAAGAAGGGACGAAGGGAAGCAAAAGGAAATGACCCTTCGGTCTTATTTATAAGGCAACCGAGCTAGGTCAAACGCGCGAATCCAGGAGCTGTCATTAAGAGGGTGTTATGAATTTCATAATGACGTCATGCCAGTTTACAGTAACCAAAACTAATGACGTCATGCTGGTTTACAGCAACCAAAAAAGATGACGACATGGAGATTTGCCAATTAACAGAAGATATCCAAGACGCAAGATGGTGTGAAGGATTGACATGAACCAGTTCAAATCAATCTGGGGCCAAATGTTGGGGATATTAGCACTAGGCGTAAACCGGCCTACTTGGGCCGGGTTAACTTCATTAGTGGCGTAAACAGATGAAGGCCCAAGGCCTGTAGTCGGTTAGAGCATGTAGCCGTAAACCGGCCTGATGTATGACTTGTATTGTAAGTAAGGAATAGAGAGATAGCAACCGGAGTACGAGTATGAACCGGTTAGGACTCTATGGACCGACGGGCGCCACCCGTGTATATATAAGGGGGCGACCCGGTGGCGGTTCAGGGCAGACAACCACAACTCGAGCCTAGGCGAAGCTTGTTTGCTCCCTAGCCATCGAGATCATATCAATTCCATCACAACTAGACGTAGGCTTTTACCTTCATCGAAGGGGCCGAACTAGTATAAAATCCTCGTGTCCTTGTGTCCGCTTTAACCCCTTCAAGTAAACTCGTAGCGATGGCTCCACGACTAAGTCCTTTCGCTAGGACATCTGCCGTGACAAATCCACCACAAGCCTCCTGTCCATGGTACGACGCAACTTTTGTAGTGGACTTTGTCCTGCATAAAATATATTGAAAGATAGAGTAACTGTTCTCAAATAGTTTAACATGCGCTAATAAAATATATAGAGAAGATAGCACCTGGGCCGAAACAAGGTGCGGCAACGGCGACTCGTCAGCGTAACTAAGTTTGCGGAAATAATGAGACATGGCACACCATGGCGGTTTGTCATCTGGTTCAAGGCAGCAGCGCAATGGTGGTTTGACGCACGACAACTGAGTGACGAGCATGCGGACCAACGGTGGAGGTGAAGGTGAAGCCGGTTTGAGCGAGGCCGGGGTGGTTTGGCCGCAAATATGGTGACTCGAGGTGGCTCGGAGGAGCAAGGCGTCTCAGGGCAACAGAGGCGAGTCCGGGGCGGCCCGTCACCGGTCCGGCGGCGGCTCAGAAGCAGGCTCGAGGCACAACTGCAGCGGCTGCGGGAACGAGTCCACGCCCACGACCCCATCCGATCCGGGCCGGTCAGTGGAGGCGGCTTGATATGTGGCCGGTTTAAAGCGGAACAAGGCCGGGTTGAAGATGGAGGTAATATGGAAGTAGAGGCAAACTGTGGGGGCGCCCCACAGGCACGGCCACGGCGGAGGCGACTCAAGGCACAGCCATCATGAAGGTGATACGTGACCTGAGAGTGACACCACTGCTGACCGGTAAAGCTCATATTTCTGCAAGTATATACATGCACACATGCTGAGGCAGTATCGCTCGTGTATGTTGGTTTCGAGGCGAAGTAGACCACGATGTAGGTGGAACAAGGCCAGGCCCGACTTGAAGAAGCCCCCACGGAGGCGGGGTGCGCGGCCGAGCCGCAATGCAGCGGCCCAAGGCGCGGCGGCGGTTCAGACCCGGCGGATCAGGCCGGCGTAGTATGAGGTCACGACGGCCAAGCAAACCAAGGAGTCCTCCCCAGCGACAGAGTAGTACTTTCTTATTTTCTTAGTTCCTTCGATCTTCACATGAATTAAAGGAAGCCGATCGCTGTTTTACCTCAGGATTTCAAGCGACCAGTAGTAGAAAACACAGCGGATGGGACCATGACAGCCGCAGCTTTTGGGTCTTGATCTTGTATGTAGTAGCCACGCAAATCGCAACTTGCAGCCTGTATGCAGCAACAACGACTCAGCGGATCGGACAAAAACGGTTGTACCTTGAACATGAATGCTGGAGATGGAACACCTGTCAGTTTCGACTTGGTAAGCGGTGCCGCAGCGGAAACACAATCCCGATCTGATTTGTCAGAACGCCAGATGCGTGTGGTGGCGCACGTAACCCTAGTTTGTGCTCTTTGACTTAAATCCCGTGTATTGTAAAATCTGAGCCAACGAACTCAAAGTTGATGTAGATCTTTCAGAAAACCGATATTTTATTCATCCAGATGAAAACTTCTCGAACCCTAGATAAGATCCCTCCAAGAACTCAACACCACCGTGCGCAGGCCCCACGGTGGGCGCCAACTGTCGTGGAATTGTCACGGCAGATGTCCTTAGTGTCAGGACTTAGTCGCGAGGCCAACACATCTATGTGGTAGCTTGAGAGGGGTTGAGCGGGACGAGAGACGCGAGGTTTTACCCAGGTTCGGCCCCTCACGGTGGAGGTAAAAGCCTACGTCCTGCTTCATTGATATTGATGATGATGATGATGATCACGGTTACAAGAGTGCTCTATCTTGAGAGCTATTGTCTAAACCTAACTTGTCCAACTCGTGGAACTTTTCCCCCTTTCGGGGAGCCTTGCCCCTCCTTATATATGTTGGAGGGGCGGGTTACATGTAGAGTCCTATTAGGATTAGGACTAGTCTATCTCTAATACAAACCGGATACAAGTCCAGGTCTTAACTCCTTGTAAGATAAACGTTCCTCATGCCTTTCCTCTTAAACCGGCCCACCATTAATCGTGAACCGGCCTTCTGGGCCTTGGGCCTTGTCATCCGTCTGTCCCACACGCCGGATCACCAGTGAGTTATAATGACCAGGTGGGTTGCTTGTAAACCGCCAGGTCAGGGCGGGTCGCCAGTAACTCACCAAGTGTCAGCGGGGTCTTCAGATAAACCGCCAAGTCCTGGCCGGGTTAACTTCCGGCCGGTTTACGCCGCGGGGTATATCCCCGACAGGCACCCTGTCGGCTGGCCGATATCTTCCATAATCGGAGGCGCCGCCGTGCTCCCTTGAGCTTCTCCGTAAGCTCTGCAATGCCCTCTGGCAAGGAGATAGATGGCCACGAAGCCTGGGCAACACCTTGCATCACCTGCCGAACTTGTTCGTGTAGATGTGACAGCTCGAACAGAAGATCACCCGCAGACCCGGGCATTTCCTCTGCGGGACAACCCGTCAGCATACCTACAGACATAACGCTATTAGTCCACTTCTTCGCCGAACTCCTTTAGTAGGATTCGTTCAAGCACTTACTAAAAATGCCGCGCAAAAGCCGCTTATTCTCCTTCTCGAAGTTCGCAAGCTGGCACCGAACGTCTTTTAGTTCAACGTTCAGCTTAACATTGGCATCTTGGAGACTGTTTTTCTCCAGCACAACCTTACTCAGCACGCGTTTGCCAGCCTCTAGCTGTCGCATAACATGCTGGTCCCCAGGACTTTCTCCGGACTCATCTGCAAAATCAATTGTTAGATCTGCAGACACGCCGCACACTATATGGTAACCACCATTCTTTAAAGTAAATGTTACCAGCGGGAGGCTTTTTCTGTTCTTGCAATGTGGCAAGAGAGGCCCCCAGTTGGGTCTTGCATTCCTCCAGCTCCTGGGACAGCCTAGTATTCTTCTCTGTAAGAACCTGCACATTATAGATGATCCTTAAATCAGTTCTGCTAACTGTTTAAAGTCTCAAGGGCTACTGATACATATAAGTCGTCAGATTTACTCACCCGTACATCCTTTACATACTGATCCGTGGCTCTGGCTAGACCATCTTTAGCAGCACGGAGCTATGCCTCTCCAGAATTGAAGGCGTCGAACGCCTCTGGTGAGAAACAAGCGTCACGGAGTATGGCCCGGCGGCGCCTATGATTCATGGCGCTTTCCACTTCTGAGTTTGTAGCGGACAATCTATCTGCATCCTCTGTCGGGGAATTATCCGGCGCCTGCCCCATATCGCCTTCCACCTCTATGTCCGGTCCTAGCGCTCGACTGGTGGAAGCTTGATTGGCAGCATCGCCGGACATATTCCGGCGAGCGTTCTTTCTGTTAAAGAAATGCGGGCGTCATTACATTTTGAGAAATATGTCAACCACGGAGCAGGGTTTTTCCTATACCTTTGCACTGGCGTCTCCGTCCTGACTGCCTTCCTTTTTGGCCTACCCGGCCTCGGCACCTCTTGTTGGCGAGTTGTCGCGGGTTTGGCAGGGCGTCCTGAATGCCTTCCCTGTAAAAGATGCCATGTGTATATGGTGGGCGAAGAGCCTAAAAGGGGAACCTAGTTTTGGAGTTGGGACGTTTTGATTTTTCTTACCTGCGATGCAGGGAGCAGTCCGGGATAGTCGGCCGTAATGGCCACCGGGGCATCGTCGCAGCTTAACTGATAGAACTGCCGGTCTATCAGTTCCACGGAGATAACCGGATCTTCTTCAAGTCCGGAATCGATGGCCCGGTCAGGGTCCTCTGATTGTGGAGAAGGGCTGCTGACCTCCTTTATGGCTTTTTGCAGTTCCTGCCGCAAGGTGGCAAGGTGAATGCTTACGACTAAGAATGCGGGAAAAATGGGAGCAGGGAAATATAACTTACCCAGCTTGGAGGATTGTACATAGATAACCCATCCCGTGGTTTGATGCGGGTGAACTCCTCTTCCTCGCCCTTGAACAGTTCAGACAGAATCTTCGCTAAAGCGGCATTATTGTCTGGACCCTTACGCCCGCAGCGGGTGGCGTCATCCGCCCCGTTATAACACCACAAGGGGTGCCCACGATATTGGAGTGGCTGCACTCCCCGCGTTATGCAAATCGACATAACTTTGATTATTGTCAGTCCGGATCGAGCTAGTGCTTTGATCTGGTTCATTAGATAGAGGACTTTTCCGTTGTCTTCCACCTGGGGGCTCCGTGGGCACCAACTTCGGCGCTTCTTCAGAGGAGCATTGTTGAACTCAGGTAGACCCCGCCGAACAGGGTCCGGAAGGGGGACGTCCTCCATATAAAACCATTCCGAAGGCCAGTCTTCGGACGGCTTCTTCGGGGTACCGGACACTTGATAAAGTGATTCCCTCTGTGTGCGAGGGACAATGTAGAATAGCCTTTTCCACAGCTCGAAGTGAGCCTCGCAGCCCAGGAACAACTTATAGAGAGCAACATAGCCAGCGATGTGTAGGATGGAGGCAGGGGTGAGATTGTGTAGTTGGAGGCCGTAGAACTCCAGGAGCCCGCGGAGGAACGGATGGATTGGAAATCCGAGTCCCCTTATTAAGTAAGGAACAAGGCAAACCCGTTCCCCCATGGAGGGACCGGGAAAGTTCTCCGCTTGCTCCCCGCCATTGTAGGTGGCGATCCCGGCTCGAACGGGCACCATGTACGCCGGAGGGAGTAATCCCTTAGTCTGCAGCTCGACTAATCGACTGTGCGGGACTGAACACCTCTCCCAATCACCAGGCTTAGGGCTACGGGGGCGGGAGGAGGAGCTGCGGAGGTCGGCCATGCTAGAATGGATCTTTCTGAAGCACGCTCTGATGAATTCTTGCTGGGGGAGGATGATATGGATTGGATCTAAGAATCCCCATCCCTTTAATAGAAAATTATTTATCTGGCTAGGGGGGCAAATGTAAAAATGCCCTGGCGCCTCGTATTCATTCGACGCGTGGGAGATAACCCTTATTGGGCACAGAAGCCAAGAGGTTCAACATTTATGGAGCTAGACACTGCTTACGAACACTTGAAAGTTGGAGAAGAACCCGCCTTGCAATGCCGAAGACAACACTGCGCGCCGGACTCATCGTCATTGAAGCCTGGTTCGGGGGCTACTGAGGGAGTCCTGGATTAGGGGGTCTCCGGACAGCCGGACTATATCCTTTGGCCGGACTATTGGACTATGAAGATACAAGATTGAAGACTTCGTCTCGTGTCCGGATGGGACTCTACTTGGCGTGGAAGGCAAGCTAGGCAATACGGATATGTATATCTCCTCCTTTGTAACCGACCTTGTGTAACCCTAGCCCTCTCCGGTGTCTATATAAGCCGAAGGGTTTTAGTCCATAGTACAACATACAATCATACCATAGGCTAGCTTCTAGGGTTTAGCCTCTCTGATCTTGTGGTAGATTTACTCTTGTACTACCCATATCATCAATATTAATCAAGCAGGACGTAGGGTTTTACCTCCATCGAGAGGGCCCGAACCTGGGTAAAACATCGTGTTCCCTGCCTCCTGTTACCATCCGCCTTAGACGCACAGTTCGGGACCCCCTACCCGAGATCCGCCGGTTTTGACATTGACAGTCGCCATCTGCGATCCTCATGTATTTGTTGTACTCCTCCATCTATCTACTTCTCCACAACACCTTCACTCGCTGGCGATGGTTTTTGAATGGAAGAGGAGCGACGATGGTTTTGGATTGGAATAGGAGAGGAGCGGTGGTGGTTTTGAAATGGAAGATGAGAGGAGCGGCGCTGGTTTTGGATTGGAACAATAGAGGAGCGACAATGATTTTGAAATGGAAGAGGAGAGGAGTGGCGGTGGTCTTGGAAGTACTGTTTTTTTTGTTTTGCGTATTTTGGGTCAAAGTTTGACCACACATTGTATTTGACAAGAAAAATGTGAATGCATGTCATCAAGAATTATATAGTTGGATTTGTATCTGAATATACTTTCCAATTATATCAATTTTGCAACGTATAACATATATTTTATTTGTTACAGTCATGGTCAAAATATGACCAAGATACAAGGGAGACTAGTCAATATGAGGTCTCTTAATTGAAGGGTAAATTGATTTTTATTTTGATCCACTCATAGCACGCCGCCCCTCTCGTCCAATCCTAAATCATAGCCGCACGCTCCTCTCCCTCTTCCCCATTGTAAAACCACCCCCTCTCCTCTCCAATTCTCCATTCCAAAACAACCATCTCACCTCTCCATCTTCTCCATTGCAAAACCACCGTCTCGCCTCTCCCTCTTCTCCATTTCTAGACCATCGTCTCTCCTGTCATCTTCCAAAGCCAGCATCGCACCTCTCAGAAGCACATCGATGGAGAGGATGCAGAAGCCAACCATGGAGACCACCGATGGTGATCAGGCGAAGTTAGCTAGGTTGAAGGAGATCCATACTTGGTTTGAGAACAAGTGGGAGGTTTTAGGGACGGTGAGGGCCATGTGGGAATGTATGAGAAAGAGTGAGACGGGGGCGATGTGCTCCCCGGCGGCAGTCACACCGTAGTCCTTCGAGTTCATCGAGTATTTCCTCTGGGCGGCGGAGCAGACAAATTCACTCGAGAGAAAAGTTAGGCGAAGGTGGTGGGCGTATAGATCGAGGGTCGATCATCCGGAGGATGACGAATCGATCAAGTACGGTGTGTCGTTCGTGAGGGTGCAACGCAAGCCGGATCCACCGGAGTATTTGTTCTCCCACCATAAAAGGAGGTTGGTTGGTGCGGCGTCACTTCCCCGCCATTCTCCATGGTTTCGTCACCGCTCGTCTCGTCTCAACTGTGGCGGTAAGCTTCGCACTAGACCTAATCTTCCATCTGCTCGTGCTTACAATCAGTGTGCCGGCTAATGGGTAAGTACTGGGTATAACTTCGAGTACTACGCCAATCACCCTAAAAGAGCTCTCGAACTAAAACAAAGTTGTGAAAATGTCTACAAATAAAGATAAATCGATTGGTTCTTCTTTCAGAAAAGAGTACTCCCTAGAAAAGTGCCAATATAAGCTACTGTTATTTGATTAGATGATTTGCTGTAACACCGAAACGAGTAAAGTGTCCCCTAAAAAATTCAAGCTAAACACCCGCAGATTAAAATATTCTCCAGCAGGTTGGCAAGAACTTGAGGAACCATCCGAGCATCTGTGCTTTTGCAAGCCACGTTTATGTTAGATATTGTTACCTTGCACTATATATATGCTGGTTCCATCCGTACATTTGTGTAGTTTCACCAAAATGTAGCTGAATAACCCTATTTGCACAGATAATGAAAAGGCGTGATTACATTATAGTGGCACTAGTTGATGAAACATACACTAATAAATAGAAGAAACTTCATTTTCTTAATGGGAAAAGATTGCGGTACAATACATTTAATAAAAAATACACCTTCTGCAAGTGATGAACATCAGTGTACAATGGTAGTACAAGGAGGGGCCTTGAGACATTCCAATCTCTATTTTTGTGCAGTTCAACAAAAATTAAGCACCCCAGTTTGTAGAAACACTTAAACATTAACAATGGGACTAGTTGATGAAACATATACTAACAAAGAGAAGCACTTTCTTTATCTACATTGGAAATGAAATGATAGAGAAGACAATAACTCTATTTTAACTGTATTATTACTTCATTTTATCAGTGGAACTAGGGTCGAACAGGTGGCAAGTGAGGTGTACCGTGTGTCGCAAGGATGGAGGTCGGGGGTGCTTAGACCGGGATGCTGAAGCTGGCTCTTTCAGTCCCTATCTTCCCCCTGATGTTTTTGTGGTAGCTTTTGGGTTGTAACCCAAACTTGGTCGAGCTGGGGCTGCGTCCCCTACCTTCCTAGCTTATGTGGCGAAATTGTCTCCTGCTAGTAGTCAATCAGTTCTAGTAGAAGTTGCATAACTACCTGTTTACACTAAGATGTTGTGGGATAATGGTTCTCTATGGTTGGGATTCTTTAATGAAATCATAGGAAACCATTGGGACCTTTTCGTGTAGTTCACCTAAAATGAAGCAATGTTTGCATCCTGCAATGAGAAAGTACTTGCTCCCATGAGCTAGTGATGTGGCTTGAACTATATCGGTATTTCCCAAAGAGGAAGGGATGATGCAGCACATCTACAGTAGGTATTTATCTCAGTGATGAGACCAAGGTTATCGAACTAATAGGAGAACCACACAACACTACGTGAACGACACCAGCACACAAAGAACAAATACTTGCAACCCGACGTAAAAGAGGGGTTGTCAATCCCTCTCGGGTAAAAGATAGGTAAAATTTGTAGTAGATTGGATAAATAGATCTCGCGGAAACGCGAGATAAAATAAATAAATAAAAATTGCAGCAAGATACTTTTGGGTTTTTGGATTAATAGATCTGAAAATAAAAGCAAATACAAATATATCTCAAAGGCAAATATAATAAAGAAGAGACCCGTGGCTGTTGATTTCACTAGTGGCTTCTCTCGGGAAAAATAGCACACGGTGGGTAAACAAATTACTGTTGGGCAATTGATAGAACTTCAAATAATTATGACGATATCCAGACAATGATCATTAGTAGACCGACTCCTGCCTGCATCTACTACTATTACTCCACACATCGACCGCTATCCAGCATGCATCTAGTGTATTATGTTCAGGGAGAAACGGAGTAATGCAATAAGAATGATGACATGATGTAGACAAGATCTATTCATGTAGGAATAGGCCCCGTCTTGTTATCCATAATAGCAACGATATATACGTGTCATTTCCCCTTCTATCACTGGGATCGAGCACCGTAAGATCGAACCCATCACAAAGCACCTCTTCCCATGGCAAGAAAAATCGATCTAGTCGGCCTAACTAAACCAAAAGATTCGAAGAAGAAATACGAGGCTATAAGTAATCATGCATATAAGAGATAAAAAAGAATCAAATAACTTTCATGGATAAAAACATAGATCTGATCATAAACTCAAAGTTCATCAGATCCCAACAAACACATCGCAAAAAGAGTTACATAAAATAGATCTCCAAGAGAACATTGTATTGAGAATCTAAAGAGAGAGAGGAAGCCATCTAGCTACTAACCACTGAACCATAGGTCTACAATGAACTACGCATGCATCATCGGAGAGGCACCAATGAGGATGATGAACCCCTCTGTGATGGTGTCTAGATTGGATCTGTGATTTCTGGAACTTGTGGCGGCTAGAATTAATTTTCGTCGACTCTCCTAGGGTTTCTAGAATATTGGGGTATTTATAGAGGAAAGAGGCGGTGCGGGAGGCCACCGAGGTGGGCACAACCCACCAGGGCACGCTTGGGCCCCCAGGCGCGCCCACGTGGGTTGTGCCCCCCTCGGGGCACCCCTTTGGTACTTCTTTGGCCCAACGTGCGTCTTCTGGCCCAGAAAAATTCTCCAAAATGTTTCGCTGTGTTTGGACTCTGTTTGGTATTCGTTTTCTGCAAAGTAAAAAACAAGCAAAAAAACAGCAACTAGCACTAGGCACTATGTCAATAGGTTAGTCCCAGAAAATCATATAAAGTTGCTATAAAATGATTGTAAAACATCCAAGAGTGATAATATAACAGCATGGAACAATAAAAAATATAGATACGTTGGAGACGTATCATCTAGCAGCTTCTTCATTAGTTGCAATAAAATTGAGCAACATCAAGGTTGGTCGTGAAGCTCGTGGAATGTTCAACTATAATTCTGATATCATTTTTGTGTAGGTTGAGGACCCACAAGTATAGGGGATCAATTGTAGCTCTTTTCGATAAGTAAGAGTGCCGAACCCAACGAGGAGCAGAAGGAAATGACAAGTAGTTTTCAGTAAGGTAATGTCTGCAAGTGCTGAAATTGTAAGTAGCAGAGTAGTTTGATAGCAAGATAATTCGTAACGAGCAAGTAACGATAGTAGTAACAAAAGTGCAGCAAGGTAGGCCAATCCTTTTGAGTTAAAGGATAGGCTAAAATGGTTTATTATGATAAGCAAAGCGTTTTTGAGGGTACACATGAATTTCATCTAGTCACTTTCATCATGTTGGGTTAATTCGTGTTCGGTACTTTGATAATTTTATATGTGGGTGGACCGGTGCTTAGGTGCTGTTCTTACTTGAAAACCTCCTACTTATGATTAACCCTTCCGCAAACATCTGCAACTATGAGAAAAGTATTAAGAATGAATTCTAACCATAGCATTAAACTTTTGGATCCAATCGGTCCCTTACTGAATAGCGCATAAACTGGATTTAAGCTTCTATCACTCTCGCAGCCCATCATCTAATTGCTACTCCACAATGCATTCCCTTAGGACCAAATATGGTGAAGTGTCATGTAGTCGACGTTCACATGACACCAGTAAGGGAATCACAACATACATACTATCAAAATATCGAACACATATCAAATTCACATGATTACTTGCAACATGATTTCTCCCGTGACCTCAAGAACAAAGGTAACTACTCACAAATAATAATCATGCTCAAGATCAGAGGGGTATTAAATATCATAATGGATCTGAATATATAATCTTCCACCAAATAAACCATATAGTAATCAACTACAAGATGTAATGAACACTACTAGTCACCCACAAGCACCTATCTATAGTTCCGGTAACAAGACGGAACACAAGAGATGAACTAGGGTTTGAGAGGAGATGGTGTTGTTGAAGATGTTGATGGAGATTGCCCTCCCCAAGATGGGAGAGTTGTTGGTGATGATGATGATTTCTCCCCCTCCGGGAGGGAGGTTCCCCCGGCGGAATCGCTCCGCCAGAGGGCAAAAGTGCTCTTGCCCAAGTTCCTCCTCGAGACGGCGGTGCTCTGTCCCGAAAGTCCTCCCCTTATTTTTTCTAGGTCAAAATGACTTATATACCAAAAGATGGGCACCGGAGATGGGCCAAGGAGAGCACAACTCACCAGGGCGCGCCTGGGCTCCCTATCGCGCCCAGGTGGGTTGTGCCCACCTGGTGGGCCCCATCTGGTAGTTATTTTCTTCAATAATTCTTAAATATTCCATAAAAAATCTCCATGAAGTTCCAACTTGTTTGGAGTTTATGTAGCCTGACGTAGCTTTTCTTGGTCCAGATTTCCAGTTGCCGGAATTCTCCCTCTTTGTGTATACCTTGCATATTATGAGAGAAAAGGCATTATAATTACTCCAAAAAGCATTATTATGGATAAAAACATTATAAATAACAGTAAGAAAACATGATGCAAAATGGACGTATCAACTCCCCCAAGCTTAGACCTCGCTTGTCCTCAAGCAAAAACCGAAATCGAAAAACATGTCCACATGCTTTGAGAGAGAGAGGTGTCGATAAAAACAAAATAGGGACATAGAAGCATCATGTTGATTATTATAAATGCAACAAAATTAAACATAGTACTTTTATCATAGAACTTTTATCATATACTTCTCATGGATAAGTAATAGTTCATCACACAATAGAAGTATAAAGCAAAAACACTATTAGAAACCAACAAACTATGTCCTCAGTCAACTTTGCAAGTACAATTCATCATCTTTTCAGGAAGGGTCACATGTCGGAGCCTTTAGGAAAGTCCACGTACTAAACCATCATATAGTCTTCTATGATTGCTAACACTCACCACGTACACTTGAGCAAAACGTTTCAACCCGACACATAGAAAGATAGGGGCTTATGGTTTCGCCTCCCAACGTACAAAGCTCAAGGGTGATGTCAACAATAATAATTCATGCCACCCATATTCAACTGGACATATGTGCCTAGATCTTTCCTCACTACATGATGCTTGCGAAAGGACAAAAGTAAAAGGAACAGAGAGAAAAACTTTGACTCTTGCATAAAAGTAAAAGATAGGCCCTTCGTAGAGGGAAGCAGAGGTTGCCATGTGCTTATTTGTTTGTATGCTCAATCCCTTAGTGCAAAAGAATGTCACGTTACATTGCCCCTTGTGATTGCAACCTTTATTATGCAGTCTGTCGCTTTTATTCTTCACCATCACAAGTTCATGCAACGCTCAATTTTCTCTTACACTAAATGATCTCACACTTCTAGAAGCAATTTTTATTGCCTTTTTGCACCGATGACAACTTATTTGAGGGATCTTGCTCAATCCTTAGGTAGGTATGGTGGACACTTGAAAATGAGATTTGGGTTTAAGGGTTTTTGGATGCACAAGTAGTATCTCTACTTAGTGCAGAATTTTTGGCTAGCAAAGATAGGGGGCAAACACCACATGTTGAAGGATCTATGAAAATATGACTTCTATGTGAATATAAACAAACATAAATCATTCTTGTCTTCCTTGTCCGATGTCAACAATTTTGGCATATAATATTTTGATGAGGGCTCACAATCACAAAAGATTTCTAGGATAGTATATTTATATGTGAATCTTCTCTTCCCTTATTAATTCTTTCATGAGTTGCATCATTGACTAATGCTATGTTTGTCAATCTCTAATAAAATTTTCTACTTATACTTTTCCTTATGTGGTGCCATCACCTACCATATGATTAGTTTATAATCTTTTCTTTATTTATTTCCTTTCTATTTTTATTTCTTTATTTCTTTTCTTTATTTGCAACATGAGAGTAAAGAAAACAAAAACTCACACTAAACTTTATTATATAACTTGCACACGATTACAAGGATACATCACTAAGCAAACTCTCAAAGAAGAAAGGATTGAACTAAATTTTTATTCATCTTAAGCAAAAGATCGAACTAAAATAAGTAAAATCAAAAGGATAGTAGGATGATATGATACCGGAGCACCTCCCCCAAGTTTGGCGGATGCCAAGGGGAGTGCCCATACCCGATACTCAGTTCTCTTTTGGTGGTGAAGAAGATGATGGTGGTGATGAAGAGATTCTATCCTTAAGGAACAAGAGATTCTCCAATCGATGAATGATGCTCTGGAGGTGGGTGATGTGCTCTTGATGCAGAATATTTTCCCGAGTGCTTATTTTGTATGCGAATTATTTCAATGATGCGAAAGGCTTCAATCTCAGCAGGAGTAAGATGAGCAAGGTAAGGTTTAAGGATATCTTCCTCCTCCTCCTTAGCTAGCAGTGCTTGTTCGAAGACGGAAGGCTGATCTCGGTAACCTCCTTGCTCTCATATCCTCCAACGGCTTCCACGGGCTCTTCTCTCTTCAGCTCGATCTTCATCAACCAAGCATCCTCTTCCACGTTGTTGGAGGAAGAAGAAGACATGATGCCTGGCCCAACAGATCTGACAAAAAACAGCAAGAAAAGAGAACAGATGATTTCTCCGCGATACGATGATCAACAGGTTCGCGAAGTATATATAGATTTTTTTTGTCTGGGAGGACAAGCAAACTGTACAAAAAAGGAGTCCGGAAGGTGTCTCAGGTGGGCACAACCCACCTGGGCGCGCCAGGCTTGGCTGGCGCGCCCTGGTGTCTTGTGCCCACCAGGGGACGCTTCCTGGAAGTTTCTTTATTTCCATTTTTTAAATATTCCAAAACTCATAAAAACATATTTTTGCGGATTTTTCAGAGTCTGTTTGCTTACCGTATCACGTACCTCCTTATTTTCACGATTCTGGAGAGTTCCAGAAGGACTCTTTTATGTGTTCTTCCGGTGTCAAAGTTTGGATAATATTACTTTCAACATTAATGGGCGTACCTGAGATATAATGTTTTATTCGTTTCCCATTGACAACCTCCAGATTAGTACCTTCGAAATTATTTATTTTGATGGCTCCAGACCGATAAACGTCCTTGATGACATATGGGCCTTCCCATTTTGAGAGGAGTTTTCCTGCAAAGAATCTGAAATGAGAGTTGTACAAAAGAACACATTCTCCGACTTTAAACTCATGCTTTTGGATTCTTTTGTCATGCCATCTTTTAACTTTTTCTTTGAATAATTTTGCATTTTCATAAGCTTGGGTTCTCCATTCATCTAGAGAGCTAATATCAAATAACCTCTTTTCACTAGCAAGTTTGAAGTCATAATTGAGTTCTTTGATTGCCCAAAATGCTTTATGTTCTAACTCAAGAGGCAAATGACAAGCTTTTCCATAAACCATTTTATAAGGAGACATACCCATAGGATTTTTATATGCTGTTCTATAAGCCCAAAGTGCATCATCTAATTTCTTAGACCAATTCTTCCTGAACCTATTAACAGTCTTTTGCAAAATTAATTTTATTTCTCTATTGCTAAGTTCAACTTGACCACTAGACTGAGGATGATAAGGTGATGCAATTCTATGGTTAACACCATACTTGGCAATCATTTTACGGAAAGCACCGTGAATAAAGTGTGAACCACCATCAGTCATTAAATATCTGGGGACTCCAAACCTTGGGAAAATAACTTCCTTAATCATTTTAATAGAGGTGTTGTGATCGACACTACTGGTTCGAATAGCTTCTACCCATTTAGTAACATAATCAATAACAACCAAATATGTGTATACCCATTAGAGGAAGGAAAAGGTCCCATGTAATCAAATCCCCAAACATAAAATGGTTCAACAACAAGTGAATAATTCATACGCATTTCTTGACGCTTGCCGATATTACCTATTCTTTGACATTCATCAAAAGATAAGACGAACTTACGGGCATCCTTGAAGAGAGTAGGCCAATAAAATCGAGACTGCAATACCTTATGAGCGGTTCTATCTCCAGCATGATGCCCTCCATAAGCTTCGGAGTGACATTTCTGTAGGATTTGTCCCTGTTCATGCTCAGGTACGCAATGTCTAATAATACCATCTACCCTTCTTTATAAAGACGTGGGTCATCCTAAAAGTAATATCTTAAATCATAGATGAATTTTTGTCTTTTGTTGGTATGTAAAGCTAGGTGATAAATATTTAGCAACAATGTAATTATCATAGTTAGCATACCAAGGAGTACTATGAGAAACATTTATTGCAGCTAACTGCTCATCGGGAAAACTATCATCAATAGGTAGTGGGTTGCTAAGTCTTGAGCTTGCGTTGGTTTTCCCCGAAGAGGAAGGGATGATGCAGCAGAGTAGCGTAAGTATTTCCCTCAGTTTTTGAGAACCAAGGTATCAATACAGTAGGAGGCCACGCGCAAGTCCCTCGTACCTACACAACACAAAGAGCTCAACGCAACCAAAGCGATTAGGGGTTGTCAATCCCTTCACGGTCACTTACGGAAGTGAGATCCGATAGATAATATTTTTGGTATTTTTGATATTAAGATGCAAAGTGAAAAGTAAAAGGCAAAGTAAAAACAAAACAAGATTAAGGTGATGGAGATTGATATGATGAGAATAGACTCGGGGGCCATAGCTTTCACTAGTGGCTTCTCTCGAGAGCATAAGTTTTCTACGGTGGGTGAACAAATTACTGTTGAGCAATTGACAGAATTGAGCATAGTTATGAGAATATCTAGGCATGATCATGTATATAGGCATCACGTCCGTGACAAATAGATCGAAACGATTCTGCATCTACTACTATTACTCCACTCATCGACCGCTATCCAACATGGATCTAGAGTATTAAGTTAAAAACAAAGTAACGCTTTAAGCAAGATGACATGATGTAGAGAGATAAATTCATGCAATATGAAATAAACCCCATCTTGTTATCCTCGATGGCAACGATACAATACGTGTATTGCTCCCCCTTCTGTCACTGGGAAAGAACACCGCAAGATCGAACCCAAAGCTAAGCACTTCTCCCATGGCAAGAACTACCAATCTAGTTGGCCAAACCAAACGGATAATTCGAAGAGACTTGCAAAGATAACCAATCATACATAAAAGAATTCAGAGAAGATTCAAATATTGTTCATAGATAGACTTGATCATAAACCCACAATTCATCGGTCTCAACAAACACACCACAAAAGAAGAAGATTACATCGAATAGATCTCCACAAGAGAGGGGGAGAACATTGTATTGAGATCCAAAAAGAGAGAAGAAGCCATCTAGCTACTAACTATGGACCCGAAGGTCTTAGGTAAACTACTCACACTTCATCGGAGGGGCTATGATGATGTAGAAGCCCTCCGTGATGACGGCCCTCTCTGGCGGAGCTCCGGAACAGGCCCCAAGATGGGATCTCATGGATACAGAAAGTTGCGGCGGTGGAATTAGGTTTTTGGCTCCTCTTCTGATTGTTTGGGGATGCGTGGGTATATATAGGAGGAAGGAGTACGTCGGTGGAGCACCGAGGGGCCCACGAGGCAGGGGTGCGCACCCTGTAGGGGGGGGGGGCTACCCTCGTGACCGCCTCCGGTACTTCTTGGAGTAGGGTCCAAGTCTCCTGGGTCTCATCCGAGAAGAAAATCACGTTCCAAAAAGGATTTTTCTGTTTGGACTCCGTTTGATATTTTGTTTCTTCGAAACATTGAAATAGGCAAAAAACAACAATTCTGGGCTGGGCCTCCGGTTAATAGGTTAGTCCCAAAAATAATATAGAAGTGGAAAATAAAGCCCAATATAGTCCAAAACAGTAGATAATATAGCATGGAGATATGTTGGAGACGTATCAGGCATCCCCAAGCTTAATTCCTGCTCGTCCTCGAGTAGGTAAATGATAAAAAGAGAATTTTTGATGCGGAGTGCTACTTGGCATAATTTCAATGCAAAATTTCTTAATTGCGGTATGGATATTCAGATTAGAAAGATTCAAGACAAAAGTTCATATTGACATAAAGAATAATAACACTTCAAGCATACTAATAAAGTAATTATGTCTTCTCAAAATAACATGGCCAAAGAAAGTTATCCCTACAAAATCATATAGTCTGGCTATGCTCTATCTTCACCACACAAAGTATTTAAATCATGCACAACCCCGATGACAAGCCAAGCAATTGTTTCATACTCTAGCTTTTTCAAAACTTTTTCAATCTTCACGCAATACATGAGCGTGAGCCATGGACATAGCACTATGTGGAATAGAAGGGTGGTTGTGGAGAAGACAAAAAGAGGGGAAGATAGTCTCACATCAACTAGGCGTATCAACGGGCTATGGAGAGGCCCATCAATAGATATCAATGTGAGTGAGTAGGGATTGCCATGCAACGGATGCACTAGAGCTATAAGTATACGAAAGCTCATCAAAAGAAACTAAGTGGGTGTGCATCCAACTCGCTTGCTCACGAAGACCTAGGGCAATTTGAGGAAGCCCATCATTGGAATATACAAGCCAAGTTCTATAATGAAAAATTCCCACTAGTATATGAAAGTGACATAATGAGAGACTCTCTATCATGAAGATCATGGTGCTACTTTGAAGCACAAGTGTGGAAAAAGGATAGTACCATTGTCCCTTCTCTCTTTTTCTCTCATTTTTTTATTTGGGTCTTTTCTCTTTTTTTATGGCCTCTTTTTTTTCGTCCGGACTCTCATACCGACTTATGGGGGAATCATAGTATCCATCATCCTTTCCTCACTTGGGACAATGCTCTAGAAAATGATGATCATCACACTTTTATTTTTCTTACAACTCAATAATTACAACTCGATACTTAGAACAAATATGACTCTATATGAATGCCTCCGGCGGTGTACCGGGATATGCACTGAATCAAGAGTGACATGTATGAAAAAATTATGAATGGTGGCTTTGCCACAAATATGATGTCAACTACATGATCATGCTAGCTATATGACAATGATGGAGCGTGTCATAATAAATGGAACGGTGGAAAGTTGCATGGCAATATATCTCGGAATGGCTATGGAAATGCCATGATAGGTAGGTATGGTGGCTGTTTTGAGGAAGGTATATGGTGGGTGTATGATACCGGCGAAATTTGCGCGGTATTAGAGAGGCTAGCAATGGTGGAAGGATGGGAAAAGTGCATATAATCCATGGACTCAACATTAGTCATAAAGAACTCATATACTTATTGCAAAAATCTAGAAGTTATCAAAGCAAAGTATTACGTGCATGCTCCTAGGGGGATAGATTGGTAGGAAAAGACCATCACTCGTCCCCGACCGCCTCTCATAAGGAAGACAATCAATAAATAAATTATGCTCCAACTTCATCACATAACGGTTCACCATACATGCATGCTACGGGAATCACAAACTTTAACACAAGTATTCTTTAAATTCACAACTACTAAACTAGCATAACTCTAATATTATCACCTCCATATCTCAAAACAATTATCATGCTTCAATCTTCTCTTAGTATTCAACACACTCAAAAGAAAATTTCACATATCTTGAACACCAAGCATATTTATATTAAGAAAATTACCATGCTATTAAGACTCTCAAAATAATTTAAGTGAGGCATGAGAGATCAATAGTTTCTTTAAAACAAACCACCACCGTTCTCTAAAAGATCTAAGTGAAGCACATAGAGCAAAATTATAACGCTCAAAAGATATAAGTGAAGCACATAGAGTATTCTATCGAATTTCAATTCAAGTATGGCTCTCTCAAAAGGTGTGTACAGCAAGGATGATTGTGGCACACTAACAAACAAAGACACAAATAATACAAGACGCTCCAAGCAAAACACATATCATGTTGGTGAATAAAAATCTAGCTCCAAGTAAATTACCGATGGAAGTGGACGAAAGAGGGGATGCCTTCCGGGGCATCCCCAAGCTTTGACTTTTTGGTGTCCTTGTATTATCTTGGGGGTGCCATGGGCATCCCCAAGCTTAGGCTCTTGCGACTCCTTGTTCCATAATCCATCAAAAGAACTCACCCAAAACTTGAAAACTTCACAACACAAAACTCAATAGAAATCTCGTGAGCTCCGTTAGAGAAAGAAAACATAAAACCACTTCAAGGTACTGTAATGAACTCATTCTTAATTTATTTTGGTGTTAAACCTACTGTATTCCAACTTCTCTATGGATTATAAACTATTTTACTAACCATAGATTCATCAAAATAAGCAAACAACACACGAAAAACAGAATCTGTCAAAAACAGAACAGTCTGTAGTAATCTGTAACTAATGCAAACTTATGGAACTCCAAAAAATATACCAAAATTAGATGACCTAGATAATTTGTTTATTGATCAGCAGAAATTGGAATCAGTATTTTATCACGTTCTGATGAGTTTTAGTAATTCGGGCACTGAATGCAAAGTTTCTGGAAATTACAGCAAGATCAAATAACTATCATCCAAGAAGATCCAATAGGTCTAGCTTGGCACAAACACTAATTAAAACACAAAACCACATCCAAACAGAGGGTATATGGGTTATTTATTCCCTAACAGAAGAAAAACACAAAATAAAATAAAATAAAATTGGGTTGCCTCCCAACAAGCGCTATCGTTTAACGCCCCTAGCTAGGCATAAAAGCGAGGATAGATCTAGGTATTGCCATCTTTGGAAGGCAATCCATAAGTGGCTCTCATGATGGTTTCATATGGCAACTTTATTTTCTTTCTTGGAAAGTGTTCCATGCCCTTTTTTAATGGAAATTGGAATCTAATATTCCCTTCCTTCATATCAATAATCGCACCAACCATTCTAAGGAAAGGTCTACCAAGAATAATAGGGCAAGAAGGATTGCAATCTATATCAAGAACAATGAAATCTACGGGCACATAAGTCCTATTTGCAACAATAAGAACATCATTAATTCTTCCCATAGGTTTCTTAATAGTGGAATCCTCAAGATGCAAGTTTAGAGAGCAATCATCAAGATCGCGGAAATCTAGCAAATCACACAAAGTTTTGGGGATAGTGGAGACACTAGCACCCAAATCACACAAAGAATAAAACTCATGATCTTTAATTTTAATTTTGATAGTTGGTTCCCACTCATCATAGAGTTTTCTAGGGATAGAGACTTTCAACTCAAGTTTTTCTTCGTAAGATTGCATCAAGGCATCAACAATATGTTCGGTGAAGGCTTTCTTTTGACCATAAGCATGCGGAGAATTTAGCACGGATTGCAACAAAGAAATACAATCAATCGAAGAGCAACTTTCATAATTAAATTCCTTGAAATCCAATATAGTGGGTTTAGCAAGATCTAAATTTTTATTTCTTTCAATCCCACTTTCGTCAATTTCATCATAAAGATCTAAATACTCCGAATTTTTGGAACGCCTTCTAGGTAAAGGAAGATCATATTCAGTTTCATCAAGATTCATATTGCAAAACAAAGATTTGATAGGAGGCACATCAATAACTTTTAGATCTTCATCTTGATTTTCATAAGAATTAGAAGAATACGCTTTAATAAAGGCATCTTTGGAAGCACGCATCCTAGAGGTTCTTTCTTTACACTCATCAATTGAAATTTTCATGGCTTTTAGAGACTCATTAATACCATGCTTAGGTGGAATAGATCTAAGTTTCAAAGCATCAACATCAAGAGCAATTCTATCAACGTTCCTAGCCAAATCATCAATCTTAAGCAATTTTCTTCAATCATAGCATTACAATTCTTTTGCGAAGAAATAAATTCTTTAATATTAGATTCAAAATCAGAGGGCATCTTATTATAATTTCCATAAGAGTTGTTGTAGGAATTCCCATAATTATTAGAAGGATTACTAGGATAAGGCCTAGGATTAAAATTCCCTCTATAAGCGTTGTTACCAAAATTATTCCTACCAACAAAATTCACATCCATAGATTCATTGTTATTCTCAATCAAGGTAGACAAAGGCATATCATTAGGATCAGAAGAAACACTCTTAGTAGCAAATAATTTCATAAGTTCATCCATCTTTCCACTCAAAACATTGATTTCTTCTATCGCATGCACTTTTTTATTAGAAGATCTTTCAGTATGCCATTGAGAATAATTAACCATAATATTATCTAGGAGTTTAGTAGCATCTCCTAAAGTGATTTCCATAAAAGTGCCTCCCGCGGCCGGATCTAAAAGATTTCTAGAAGCAAAATTCAATCCGACATAAAAAATTTGTATAATCATCCACAAATTTAAACCATGAGTAGGGCAATTACGTATCATTAATTTCATTCTCTCCCAAGCTTGTGCAACATGTTCATGATCAAGTTGCTTAAAATTCATAATATCGTTTCTAAGAGAGATGATCTTAGCGGGAGGAAAATACTTAGAGATAAAAGCATCTTTGCACTTGTTCCAAGAATCAAAACTATTTTTAGGCAAAGACGAAAACGAAGCTTTAGCATGATCTCTAAGCGAAAAAGGAAATAGCTTCAATTTAATGACATCATTATCGACATCTTTTTTCTTTTGCATATCACATAAATCAACGAAGCTATTCAGATGAGTAGCGGCATCTTCACTAGGATGGCCGGCGAATTGATCTTTCATAACAAGATTCAACAAAGCAGTATTGATTTCACAAGATTTAGTATTGGCAAGAGGGGCAATCGGAGTGCTAAGAAAATAATTATTGTTGGTATTGGTGAAGTCACACAATTTGGTAGTATCTTGAGCCATCGCGACAAACAAGCAATCCAACACACGAGAAAACAAAAGCAAATGGGCAAAAAGAGCCAAATAGAGAGGGAGGATAGGGAGAGAGAGGGCGAATAAAACGGCAGGGGTGAATTGGGGGGAGAGGAAAACGAGAGGCAAATGGCAAATAATGTAATGCGGGAGAAAGGGATTGTGATGGGTACTTGGTATGTTGACTTTTTGCGTAGACTCCCCGGCAACGGCGCCAGAAATCCTTCTTGCTACGTCTTGAGCTTGCATTGGTTTTCCCCGAAGAGGAAGGGATGATGCAGCGGAGTAGCGTAAGTATTTCCCCCAGTTTTTGAAAACCATGGTATCAATCCAGTAGGAGGCCACGCGCAAGTCCCTCGTACCTACACAACACAAAGAGCTCAACGCAACCAACGCGATTAGGGGTTGTCAATCCCTTCACGGTCACTTACGGAAGTGAGATCCGATAGATAATATTTTTGGTATTTTTGATATTAAGATGCAAAGTGAAAAGTAAAAGGCAAAGTAAAAACAAAACAAGATTAAAGTGATGGAGATTGATATGATGAGAATAGACCCAGGGGCCATAGGTTTCACTAATGGCTTCTCTCGAGAGCATAAGTTTTCTACGGTGGGTGAACAAATTGCTGTTGAGCAATTGACAGAATTGAGCATAGTTATGAGAATATCTATGCATGATCATGTATATAGGCATCACGTCCGTGACAAGTAGATCGAAACGATTCTGCATCTACTACTATTACTCCACTCATCGACCGCTATCCAGCATGCATCTAGAGTATTAAGTTAAAAAACAGGGTAACGCTTTAAGCAAGATGACATGATGTAGAGAGATAAGTTCATGCAATATGAAATAAACCCCATCTTGTTATCCTCGATGGCAACGATACAATACGTATCTTGCTCCCCCTTCTATCACTGGGAAAGAACACCGCAAGATCGAACCCAAAGCTAAGCACTTCTCCCATGGCAAGAACTACCAATCTAGTTGGCCAAACCAAACGGATAATTCGAAGAGACTTGCAAAGATAACCAATCATACATAAACGAATTCAGAGAAGATTCAAATATTGTTCATAGATAGACTTGATCATAAACCCACAATTCATCGGTCTCAACAAACACACTGCAAAGAAGAAGATTACATCGAATAGATCTCCACAAGAGAGGGGGAGAACATTGTATTGAGATCCAAAAAGAGAGAAGAAGCCATCTAGCTACTAACTATGGACCCGAAGGTCTGAGGTAAACTACTCACACTTCATCGGAGGGGCTATGATGATGTAGAAGCCCTCCATGATGACGGCCCTCTCCGGCGGAGCTCCGGAACAGGCCCCAAGATGGGATCTCGTGGATACAGAAAGTTGCGGTGGTGGAATTAGGTTTTTGGCTCCTCTTCTGATCGTTTGGGGGTACGTGGGTATATATAGGAGGAAGGAGTACGTCGGTGGAGCATCGAGGGGCCCACGGGGCAGGGGGGCGCGCCCCTACCCTCGTGACCGCCTCCGGTACTTCTTGGAGTAGGGTCCAAGTCTCCTGGGTCTTATCCGAGAAGAAAATCACATTCCAAAAATGATTTTTCTGTTTGGACTCCGTTTGATATTTTGTTTCTTCGAAACATTGAAATAGGCAAAAACAACAATTTTGGGCTGGGCCTCCGGTTAATAGGTTAGTCCCAAAAATAATATAAAAGTGGAAAATAAAGCCCAATATAGTCCAAAACAGTAGATAATATAGCATGGAGCAATCAAAAATTATAGATACGTTGGAGACGTATCATGGGTCATCAAGCACATTTTCAAGCCTAGATAAATTATCAGCTACTGGGTTCTCAGCTAATTTTCTATCAATGATATTCAAATCAAATTCTTGTAACAAGAGAACCCATCGAGTAAGTCTAGGTTTAGCATCTTTCTTTTCCATAAGATATTTAATAGCAGCATGGTCTATGTGAACAGTTACTTTGGAATCAACAATATAAGGTCTAAACTTATCACAAGCAAACACCACTGCTAAGAATTCTTTTCAGTAGTAGGATAATTTCTTTGAGCATTGTCTAGAGTTTTACTAGCATAATGAATTACATTAAGTTTTTTTATCAACTCTTTGTCCTAGAACAGCACCAACAGCATAATCACTAGCATCACACATAATTTCAAAAGGCAAGTTCCAATCAGGTGGTTGAACAATATGTGCAGAAATTAAAGCTTTCTTAAGTGTTTCAAAGACTTCTAAACAATCATCATCAAAAACAAAAGGAATATCCTTTTGCAAGAGACTATTAAGAGGCCTAGAAATTTTTGAAAAGTCTTTGATAAATTTCCTATGGAAACCATCATGACCTAAGAAACTACGAATACCTTTTATATCTTTTGGACATGGCATTTTCTCAATTGCATCAACCTTAGCTTTGTCCACTTCAGTACCTCTTTCAGAAATTTTATGACCCAAGGCAATGCCTTCATCAACCATAAAGTGACACTTCTCCCAATTCAAGACAAGATTTGTTTGTTCACACCTCTGCAAAACTTGATCAAGATTGCTTAAACAATCATCAAAAGACTTCCCATAAACAGAAAAGTCATCCATGAAAACCTCAACAATATTTTCACAAAAGCCAGAGAATATAGCAGTCATACATCTTTGAAAGGTAGCAGGTGCATTACATAAACCAAAATGCATACATCTATAAGCATAAGTTCCAAAGGGACAAGTAAAAGTGGTCTTTTGTTGATCAGGTTGAGAAATAGGTATTTGTGAAAAGCCGGAATATCCATCAAGGAAGCAAAAGTGTGTGTTCTTAGATAATCTTTCAAGCATTTGATCAGTAAAAGGCAAAGGGTAATGATCTTTTCTAGTTGCTTTGTTTAATTTTCTAAAATCTATTACCATTCTATAGCCTGTAACAATTCTTTGTGGAACAAGTTCATTCTTATCATTAGGAACAATAGTTATACCTCCTTTCTTAGGAACACAATAAACATGACTTACCCATCTACTATTAGCTATGGGATAGTGATATAGGATGAAATCCTAGAGGGGGATCTTTTCACACTTGGAGGGGAAAGGGAAAACTCTCAAGAACACAAAGAGGAAATCACTCAAACAATTCCCCAATTACACATCCACTATAATAGCAATACAAGATCCATAAGTCACAAACACAATCAAAGGAAAGATACAATGGGAAAATTCTTCCCACTCCTAGGAGATGAGGTCTTGAAGATAGTATTCTCCTAGAGGAGGTCTTGAAGATAGTCTTCTCCTAGAGGAGATCTTGAAATCCACTAGGATTCTTCCCAAAGGGGCCTTGATTCCACAAGTGGGAAGGTAGAAGGAGAAAAGCTCAAAAATATCTCATCTCATACTTTGATAACCCTAAACATATCCCTAGGTACGATTTATATAGTCTTGGGGTCGAAAGAGATGAAGAGGGGCTCGGTTTGGGGATCTCAGTCGTCCATCCTGGGAGGCCCGTGCGCATGGGGTAAGTTGGGCCCGTGTGCACGGGGGTCCCGTGGGCACGGTACAGGCCCGTGCGCACGGGGTGCTCTAGCGTCAACTTCCAGGATAGCCCGTGGGCACGGGGTCTCGGGGGCCCGTGCGCACCGGGTCACCTGGGACTTCCAGTTTTGATGCTATTGCACTCCGTCTTGGTCCGCGTGGCCTTGGGGTGGTTCCTCTTCTCCTTGGGGGGGGGGGTGCTCCTGAGCCTCTTGGTGGTGTTCCTCTTCATACCTAATGATACATAGCGTATCTTGGTGAGGTAGCAACAATGTTCCATTCGTATCCATATGCAAGCTAAGTAGGAAGGAGTTCACCTCGGTTTCCAAAGCACGTGCTCTAGCTCTTGTCATAGGTCCACGTGGGGCTTGATGTGTCGGTGTAGAGTCCATGGGGATGATGGAAGGATGCTCCGCATCAGATAAATTATACCTGCTTCTAGAAGTTTTAATATTTCCGTTTTTACCACTTCTTTCATCCTCGAATTTAACCCATGTTGGTGATCAACAACAGGTTTAGCATCATGTTCCATATTAATTTTGTGCTGACATAGAGTGGGACTAATGCCCATTATATCATCAAGAGTATATCCAATAGAACCTCGGTGCTTCCTCAAAACTTTCAATAATCTTTCTTCTTCATGTTCTGAAAGGTTAGCACTAATAATAGCAGGATATATTTTCTTTTCATCAAGATAAGCATATTTCAAAGTGCTTGGTGATTGTTTTAATTCAAACACAGGATCACCTTTAGGTGGAGGAGGACCTCCTAGAGTTTCAATAGGCAAATTGTGTTTAAGTAGAGGACGTTGTTCAAAGAAATTTTTATCTATTTCATTTCTTTCATGCATATGAAAATCATTTTCATGGTCTAGAAAATATCTATACCAATATAAAAAGACCCAAAGGGGCAGATCCAAACCATCTCAACCGTCAAATCATGTTATCTAGCGGTTCAAATCGCTCCAATGTTGAGCACCAAATACGTTTAACGCTCTAATTACCCACCACTGCCATTGGTTAGCAACACGTTTTGACTCAACGCTATCACATGAAATATGCCATGTAATTAATATCCTACCATTTCCGCGAAAATAATAATTGATATCTTACCAAATGCCAACGTGCAACAGATATATCTTACCTAATATAACATGCAACTAATATCCTACCTAATATAAACATGCATTGCACGTACATTATTACTAGTTGTTCTAAATTATCTATAGGTGGTACATCAATAGAAGCAAGACCAATTAATTTATCCTTACTAGGCAATTATTTTTCATGAAGATTTCTACTAAACTTGGAAAAGTTAAACTCATGAGACTCATCACCAAAACTAACACCAACAGTTTGTTTGTCACAGTCTATTCTAGCATTAATGGTGTTCAAGAAAGGTCTATCGAAGATAATGGGACAAAAGTCATCTTATGGGGAACCAAGAACAAGTAAATCAGTAGGGTATTTTATTTTCCCACACAAGACTTCAACATCTCTAACAATCCCAATTGGTGATATAGTGTCTCTATTGGCAAGTTTAATAGTAACATCTATTTCTTCTATCTGTGCGGGTGCTATGTCATTCGTAATTTCTTGATATAAGGTATAAGGAATAGCACTCACACTAGCACCTATGTCACATAAACCATGATAACAATGATCTCCTATTTTAACTGAGATGACGGGCATGCCAATAACAGGCCTATGTTTATCCTTTTTATCAGGTTTGGCAATTCTAGCAGCTTCTTCATAGAAGTAAATAACATGCCCATCCATATCTTCTTCTAAGGGATCTTTAACCATAGCAATACTAGGTTCTACTTTAATTTGTTCATCAGGTTTAGGTGTTCTAATATAGCTTTTGTTCACCACATTTCAAACTTTAGCATGTTCCTTTATCCTAACAGGGAAAGGTGGTTTCTCAATATAAGCAGAAGGAACAACTAGATCAATATTATAAGTAATGTTTATTTTTTAACTGGTACCGGTTCTTTAATTTCTTCTTTAATAGGTGGGTGATATTTAAACTACTTCTCCTTAAGGAGTTCAACATGAGTAGCAAATGATTCACGAAAGGAGGCTACTATCTCAGAGTCAAGTCCATATTTAGTGGTAAACTTTTGGAAAGCATCAGTATCCATAAAGATTTAACACAATCATACTTAAGTTTAATACCCGACTCTTTAGCTTCGTCGAGTTCCCAATCTTCATAGTTGCGTTTAATTCTTTCCAAAAGATCCCGCCGGAATTCAATAGTCTTCTTCATAAAAGAACCAGCACAAGAAGTATCAAGCATGGTTTGATCATTACGAGAAAGCTGAGCATAAAAGTTCTGGATAATAATTTCTCTTGAGAGCTCATGATTGGGGCATGAATATAACATTGAATTATGCCTCCCCCAAGCTAGAGCGATACTTTCTCCTTCACAAGGCCAAAAATTATATATATAATTCCGATCACGATGAACTAGATGCATAGGATAATTTTTTGGTGGAACTCCAATTTCAAACGATTCCAATACCATGATCCAATATCATCGCATAGCCTATACCATGCCAATGCTTTTCCCGTCAAAGATAAAGGGAAAACCTTTCTCATAACTTCATCCCGGGTAAACCTGCAAGCTTAAACAATCCACAAATTTGTTCTACATATATCAAGTGCATATCAGGATGTTCGGTTCCATCTCCTGCATAAGGATTAGCTAGCAGTTGTTCTATCATACCCGATGGAATTTAATATTCAATATTTTCAGTAGGTGCAGTAGGTTGAGGGGTAGCTAACTATGGTTCCGAACGAGGTGAAGATACCCCAAACAAACTCCTCAAAGGATTGTTTTCCATAGTAACAAATGACAATAAATTTCAGCACACTATATAAATGTTTGCTTACCAAATTCCACTTACCAAAGGCGCTTCACTCCCCGACAACGGCGCCAGAAAATAGCCTTGATGACCCACAAGTATAGCAGATCAATTGTAGCTCTTTTCGATAAGTAAGAGTGTCGAAACCAACGAGGAGCAGAAGGAAATGACAAGTAGTTTTCAGTAAGGTAATGTCTGCAAGTGCTAAAATTGTAAGTAGCAGAGTAGTTTGATAGCAAGATAATTTGTAACGAGCAAGTAATGATAGTAGTAGCAGAAGTGCAGCAATGTAGCCCTATCCTTTTGAGGCAAAGGACAGGCCAAAACGGTCTCTTATGATAAGGAAAGCGTTCTTTAGGGTACATGGGAATTTCATCTAGTCACTTTCATCATGTTGGTTTAATTCGTGTTCGCTACTTTGATAATTTGATATGTGGGTGGACCGGTGCTTAGGTGTTGTTGTTACTTGAACAAACCTCCTACTTATGATTAACCCTCCCGCAAGCATCCGCAACTACGAGAAAAGTATTAAGAAGAAATTCTAACCATAGCATTAAAATTTTGGATCCAATCGGTCCCTTATGGAATAACGCATAAACTGGGGTTTAAGTTTCTGTCACTCTCGCAACCCATCATCTAATTGCTACTCCACAATGCATTCCCTTAGGCCCAAATATGGTGAAGTGTCATGTAGTCGACGTTGACATGACACCACTAAGGGAATCACAACATACATACTATCAAAATATCGAACACATATCAAATTCACATGATTACTTGCAACATAATTTCTCCCGTGACCTAAAAAACAAAGGTAACTACTTACAAATAATAATCATGCTCAAGATCAAAGGGGTATTAAATAGCATAATGGATCTGAACATATAATCTTCCACCAAATGAACCATATAGTAATCAACTACAAGATGTAATCAACACTACTAGTCACCCACAAGCACCAATCTATAGTTCCGGTAACAAGATTGAACACAAGCAATGAACTAGCGTTTGAGAGGAGATGGTGCTGTTGAAGATTTTGATGGAGATTACCCTCCCCAAGATGGGAGAGTTGTTGTTGGTGATGATGATTTCCCCCTCCGGGAGGGAAGTTCCCCCGGCGAAATCGCTCCACTGGAGGGCAAAAGTGCTCCTACCCAAGTTCCACCTCGAGACGGCGACGCTTCGTCCCGAAAGTCCTCCCCTTATTTTTTCTTGGTCAAAATGACTTATATACCAAAAGATGGGCACAAGAGGTGGGCCGAGGAGACCACAACCCACTAGGGCACGCCTGGGATCCCTAGCACGCCCAGGTGGGTTGGGCCCACCTGGTGGGCCCCCTCTGGTAGTTATTTACTCCAATAATTCTTAAATACTCCATAAAAAATCTCCATGAAGTTTTAGCTTGTTTGGAGTTGTGCAGAATAGGTAGCCTGACATAGCTTTTCCAGGTCCAGATTTCCAGCTGCCGGAATTCTCCCTCTTTGTGTATACCTTGCATATTATGAGAGAGAAGGCATTAGAATTACTCCAAAAAGCATTATTATGGATAAAACATTATAAATAACAGTAAGAAAACATGATGCAAAATGGACGTATCACAGGACAACTAAGATCAAGCGTGAAATGTATATCTCTGTTTGCACAAAAAGGTGGAAAGGAGGGTGACTAACAAGTGATGAAACGTACATTAATTGAAAAGAAGCATGTTCTTCATCTGAATGGCGATCCTATAAGGACAATAGTAATTTCTAAAGCAGCAACATTGCTAGATATTAGTGTGGGCATTAGGATTAACTATGACAACCATTAAATATGACATTACTTTAATTGTGCCATTGCTTCATTTTACCAGCAACATTACATTAACAACTGCTAAAGAGTTGGTATTTTGGCACGGGAGAGTAGGCGAACCAGGAAAATTGCATTTCTAACAAAAAGAAGCAGCTTATCTTAATGGGAAATTTAGCAAGACATGAAGAACAGTGCCTGATTCATATTACTAGAGGCATTACATTGAAAACAACATTGGTTTAATGTGTCCTAACTTTAGTAGTGGGACTTCTAGTACATTTTACCTATGGCATTACATAAGAGGGGCTCGGGGCAACACACATCCAAACAGGATATCTAGGTTGGTCCCATCTTTGTTCGGTATAGCCACCTTTTACCGTGTGAGGCCAATGACATACTCAGCTAACTTGTCCCCTAGTTGATACCTCTCCAACGTATCTATAATTTTTGATTGTTCCATGCTGCTATATTATCATTCTTGGATATTTTTCAGTCATTTTATAACAATTTTATATCATTTTTGGGACTAACCTATTGACATAGTGCCCAGTGCCAGTTGCTGTTTTTTGCTTGTTTTTTTACATCGCAGGAAATCAATATCAAACGGAGTCCAAATGCAGCGAAACTTTTTGTGGATTTTTTGGACCAGAAGACACCAGATGGGCTAGAGAAGCACCTAGGGGGTGCCCCGAGGGGGGAACAACACACCATGGCATGCATGGGCCCCGAGGCGTGCCCAGGTGGGTTGTGCCCACCTCGGTGGCCTCCCGCACCACCTCTTTACTCTATAAATACCCCAATATTCCAGAAACCCTAGGGGAGTCGACGAAAATCAATTCTAGCCGCCGCAAGTTCCAGAACCACCAGATCCAATCTAGACACCATCACGAAGGGGTTCATCATCCTCATTGGTGCCTCTCCGATGATGCGTGCTTAGTTCATTGTAGACCTACGGGTCCGTAGTTAGTAGCTAGATGGCTTCCTCTCTCTCTTTTGATTCTCAATACAATGTGTTGGGGGAACGTAGCATGCAATTTAAAAAAAATTCCTACGATCACGCAATATCTATCTAGGAGATGCATAGCAATGAGAGGGGGAGAGTTTGTCCATGTACCCTCGTAGACCGAAAGTGGAAGTGTTAGGTTAACGCGGGTGATGTAGTCGAATGTATTCACGATCCAACCGATCCAAGTACTGAACGTATGACACCTCCGTGTTCAGCTCGGTGACATCCCTCGAACTCTTGATCCAGCAGAGGGTCGAGGGAGAGTTCCATCAGCATGATGGAGTGGTGACGATGATGGTGATGTGATCCGTGCAGGGCTTCGCCTAAGCACTACGACGCTATGACCGGAGGAGTAAACTGTGGAGGGGGCACCGCATACAGCTAAGAGAACAATTGATGTCCTTTGGGGTGCCCCCCGCCTCTGTATATAAAGGAGAGGGGGAGGAGGTGGCCGGCCAAGAGGAGGCGCACCAAGGGGGGAGTCCTACAAGGATTCCACTCCTAGTAGGATTCAGCCCCCCTTTCCTTCCAATAGTGAGGGGGAAAGGGGAAAGAGGGAAGAGGGTGAAGGAAAGGGAGGGGGGCGCACCCCCACCCCTTGTCCAATTAGGATTGGGCAGGGGGAGGTGAGCGCCACCTCTTGTGGCCTTCCTCCCTCTCTCAACTATGGCCCATGAGGCCCATTAACTTTCCCGGGGGGTTCCGGTAACCTCCCGGTACTCCGAAAAATCCCCGAACCTTTTCGGAACCATTCCGGTGTTCGTATATAACCTTCGAATATATCAATCTTTACCTCTGGACCATTTTGAGACTCCTTGTCATGTCCATGATCTCATCCGGGACTCCGAACAAACTTCGGTCACTAAAACACACAACTCATAATACAAATTGTCATCAAACGTTAAGCGTGCGGACCCTACGGGTTTGAGAACAATGTAGACATGACCAAGACACATCTCCGGTCAATAACCAATAGTGGAACCTGGATGTTCATATTGGTTCCTACATATTCTACGAAGATCTTTATCGGTTAAACCGCGTAACAACATATGTCATTCCCTTTGTCATCGGTATGTTACTTGCCCGAGATTCGGTCATCGGTATCATCATACCTAGTTCAATCTCATTACCGGCAAGTCTCTTTACTCATTCTGTAATACATCATCCCACAACTAACTCATTAGTCACATTGCTTGCAAGGCTTATAGTGATGCGCATTACCGAGAGGGCCCAGAGATACCTTTCCGATACTCGGAGTGACAAATCCTAATCTTGATCTATGCCAACCCAACCAACACCTTCGGAGACACCTGTAGAGCATCTTTATAATCACCTAGTTACGTTGTGACGTTTGATAGCACACAAGGTGTTCCTCCGGTATTCGGGAGTTGCATAATCTCATAGTCAAAGGAATATGTATAAGTCATGAAGAAAGCAATAGCAATAAAACTGAACAATCATTATGCTAAGCTAACAGATGGGTCTTGTCCATCACATCATTCTCTTAATGATGTGACCCCATTCATCAAATGACAACACATGTCTATGGTCAGGAAACTTAACAATATTTGATTAACGAGCTAGTCCAGTAGAGGCATACTAGGGACACTTTGTTTTGTCTATGTATTCACACATGTGCTAAGTTTCCGGTTAATACAATTCTAGCGTGAATAATAAAAATTTATCATGATATAAGGAAATATAAATAACAACTTTATTATTGCCTCTAGGGCATATTTTCTTGCAGTCTCCCACTTGCACTAGAGTGAATAATCTAGATTACATAGTAATGATTCTAACACCCATGGAGTCTTGGTGCTGATCATGTTTTGCTTGTGAAAGAGGCTTAGTCAACGGGTCTACAACATTCAGATCCGTATGTATTTTGCAAATCTCTATGTCTCCCTCCTTGACTTGATCGCGGATGGAATTGAAGCGTCTCTTTATGTGTTTGGTTCTCTTGTGAAATCTGAATTCCTTTGCCAAGGCAATTGCTCCAGTATTGTCACAAAAGATTTTCATTGGACCCGATGCACAAGGTATTACACCTAGATCGGATATGAACTCCTTCATCCAGACTCCTTCATTTGCTGCTTCCGAAGCAGCTATGTACTCTGCTTCACACGTAGATACCGCCACGATGCTCTACATGGAACTGCACCAACTTACAACTCCACCATTCAATATAAATACGTATCTGGTTTGTGATTTAGAGTCATCCGGATCAGTGTCAAAGCTTGCATCGACGTAACCATTTTCGACAAGCTCTTTGTCACCTCCATAAATGAGAAACATATCCTTAGTCCTTTTCAGGTATTTCAGGATGTTCTTGACCGCTGTCCAGTGATCCATTCCTGGATTACTTTGGTACCTCCCCGCTAAACTTATAGCAAGGCACACATTAGGTCTGGTACACAACATTTCATACATGATAGAACCTATGGCCGAGGCATAGGGAATGACTTCCATTTTCTCTCTATCTTCTGCAGTGGTCGGGCATTGAGTCTGACTCAACTTCACACCTTGTAACACAGACAAGAACCCTTTCTTTGACTAATCCATTTTGAACTTCTTCAGTACTTTATCAAGGTATGTGCTTTGTGAAAGTCCAATTAAGCGTCTTGATATATCTCTATGGATCTTGATGCCCAATATATAAGCAGCTTCACCGAGGTCTTTCATTGAAAAATTCTTATTCAAGTATCCATTTATGCTATCCAGAAATTTTGTATTATTTCTAATCAACAATATGTCATCCACATATAATATTAGAAATGCTACAGAGCTCCCACTCACTTTCTTGTAAATATAGGCTTCTCCAAAAGTCTGTATAAAACCATATGCTTTGATCACACTATCAAAGCGTATATTCCAACTCCGAGAGGCTTGCACCAGTCCATAAATGGATCGCTGGAGCTTGCACACTTTGTTAGCACCTTTAGGATCGACAAAACCTTCTGGTTGCATCATATACAACTCTTCTTTAAGAAATCCATTAAGGAATGCAGTTTTTTTCGAGAGTACACCAAAAGCGTACCGTATTTTTACAAAACAGAGAAAAAGTTGATTACAAGATACCGTACAAGATGACGAGTCGTCAAGACGGGACCTCCGACTCCATACAAAGGAAACCAAAGTCTAATCTCTCACAAATCTAGCTAAAACCTCAACTCCTAATCCCGCCGACTTCCATGGTTTGATCTCTTCAAGAATTTTAAGCACTAAGCTAGTGTCCGACCTGATTTGGTCATTCCTATTAAACACCCTAGCATTCATTTGCTTCCAGAGGTGCCACGCGGTCGCAATGATGAAGGAATCAAAACCTCTCTTGATCTTCCCTTGAAAGGAGGCACGCGTCCTCTCCCACCATGCCATGAAAGTGTCATCTTGGTTTGGGATTTGAATGGTGGCTTGAAGGGCCTCGAAGCATCCGTGCCAAACTTGTCTCGCATAAATGCACTAGGCTAGGATGTGATCCACAGTGTCCTCTTCCTGCCCGCACGTGTAGCAATACGATGTAGTCTCTTTCAACCCATGTCCGGCTCTACGATTCGAAGTCCAGAGCTGATATTGGGAGGCCAACCAAGCGAAGATTTTGCATTTGAGAGGCACCCAGCTTCTCCATATTTGGTTGGTGGTGGCGGAGCGGGTTAGGCCTGGGCACAACATTTCGTAAGTGGACTTTGCTGTGTAAGTGCCTGACACATCACACGGCTAGGTGAAGGCATCAGACTCCGTATCATTCCTGGTCACCGTTGCAATAGCCTGCTGGAGGTGAATGAGCTGCATGTGGGCAATGAAGGAAAGCTGGCCTGCTATATCTTGCACCCAAGCGCCCTGAAGAAGAGCTTGCTGGACATTTCTCTTGCTCTTGATCCGTTTCTCGACCATTGCAGTGATTAGAGGGGCGATGTTGATGATTGAGAAGACATTTATCCACCTATCTGTCCAAAATAGGACCGAAGAGTCGTCACCAACTTTGATGAGGACCATGCTATCGAACACTGCTTTGGCTTCCTTGTCGATCATGAGATGCAAGCCTTGCCTAGGCCGGTTGGGGTCCGTTCTTTTGAGCCACTCCCACCGTACACGCAAGGCCAACCCTTGGAGCTTGAGATTCTTTATGCCCAAACCACCGAAGCAAGTAGGCCGGCAGATGTGTCGGTGTACTAGAATAGGGGTACCCTAGTACCCCGAACTTGTGCACAGGCAGTTGCAGCACCCCGCGGCAAGGCTTGCCGGGCTAACACCAAGATCCTCCGTGGTTCCCTTGGAGCCATTCAAGAACAAAGTATTTAAGCTCAGGAGACAAGGCCCCGGCAAGAGGAGCTTGCCGGGAAGGCCAACCGAGGCACTCCAAGGAACTTGCCACGACGCGCCACGCGCTCCGGCAAGGCAACAAGGCCCCGGCAAGAGGAGCTTGCCGGGAAGACTAACCAAGGTACCTCGAGGCCCGGTGAGCGACAAGCCTCCGGACCCGACAAGATAACAGCAGCTGCAAGGCGCTTGCCGCGGCAGGCGGCCACTCTGCGCCCATGCTCTAGCGCATCCACCAACGTGTCGCTCTGGGGGCCTCTCCAGGCGCGCGTGGCGGGAGGCTGTGCAGCCAGCGGTGCGCAGTGGCATGCGAAGCTGACAAGATCGCCATCATGGCGAATGGTGGCGCCCCTAACGGTCCTTTTCTGCACTGTTTGGGCGACTCAGACAGGCATTTAATGCCCTTGTCCACTGCCGTTAGGGTTAGGTAGGGTGCACTGTACAAGTAACTGTACCAACCACCTCACTTTTTACATTTGTACCCTTCTCTGCGTTGCCACCTGTCGGTGACCCCTTTAGCGTATAAAAGGAGGCCCATGCACAATGTAGAGGGGGTTCGGTTCGACTGGTTCGCGAAGTTCGACTCATTCATAACCCAGAAAAACACTACGCTCTCTCTCTAGAGCAAGAACACAAGATAATCAAACAAGCAGCAGTAGGAGTGTTATCTCTCCGGAGAGCTCCGAAGCTGGGTAAACCGCTCGTGTGCTTCGCCTCGATCTGCTCTTCGTGCGATCTCCGCCCCCCGCCGAACCGAAAGGGGCCCGGTCCACCGGCCCCATAGGTGTTCATGGATCAGTTTCCCCCGACATCTTTGGCGCGCCAGGTAGGGGGGCGTCGAGATTGTGTGAACCTGATCTGGCATTCACACGAGCTAGATCTTCATTCCCTTCATTAACATGCCACCGAAGAAGAAGACTTCAGCGGTTGCCGCTCCGTCCACGTCACTTCCGCCACCGTTGGAGCAAACGGGTGGTGGAATGGACACCGGCGGAAGAATGGACGTCGACAAGGAAGCTCATGATGCTGCCAGGTCCAAGAACAAGGCTGCACAAACCTCGGCGACTGTACATGTTCCACGCCACTCTCAGGAGGCGCAAGACCAACAGCGTCATGGCACTTGCAGTGCCATACGCATGATAGGCCAAGACCAAGCTGGTGGATCTCGGGGCGCTCAAGACCAGCATGCACGCCAACGTGCTAGCACGAGCGGGGCACGGTCGCCTGGACGGGATACTGCTCCTTCTAACATAGTTAGAAGTCCAAGCACGTCCCGCTCCTCGCGCCGTCCGCCACTGCCACCCACCACTCCAGCAGAAGCTTTGGCGCGAGCTCAACTTCTCCTAGATTACCCTCCGACGTCGGACAAGATCGACGAATGGAGGGCCACCATTCAGAGTCTCATTGGCTACGCCAACGGCGACACTCCACGGCGGCCGAGCGCGTCGCCGCCGCGGCAGGGTTGCCGGGCGCGAGCCGGTGGCGACGAAACGGGTGGAGGTGCAACTACCATGCAATCACCACCCTGAAGGCCAAGATCGCCGACTCGCCGGATCCACCTCGACAGCGACTCCACCGCATCTTCGGATCCACGAGCTCGTCGTGATCAGCGCCAAGTTCTTCATGATCGACAACAAGAAGACGCTCGAACTCGAATCGAGCGCCGAAGAGAAGCGCGACGTCAATCCGACAAGCACGCTGGGCCCTCTGTTGACATGCATGCGCCAGGGGAACCAGGCGATCTGCCGTACGCGGTAGGTTGCCCTGCGTTCACTCGTGAGCTGCGGCAAGTCCAGTGGCCCAGCACAAAGAACTTCAAGCCAGACGTACCAGAGAAGTACGACGGCAAGACGCATCCGTCGGAGTTCCTCAGCATTTACACCATTGCGGTGCAGGCTGCTGGGGGACGGGATGACAAGATCCTTGCCAACTACTTCCCGCTGGTACTCAAGCCCAACGCCAGGTCCTAGCTCATGCACTTGCCGGACAACTCCATATCCTCTTGGGCTAATCTGTGCCATCAGTTTGTCGGCGCCTTCACAGGCGGACACAAGCCTCATGGCCAGGAGAGTGATCTTCATCTGCTCGCCCAGAAGGAAGGAGAGCCCCCAAGTACATTCAGAGATTCAGCAGTGTGCAGCACAACATCCCAGACGTCCACCCTGCCGCGGTGATCAGCGCGTTCCATCAGAACGTGCGAAACCGCAGGATGCGGGAGGAAATGGTGATGTGCAAGATCAGGGACGTCAATGAGTTATATGCACTGGCCGACAAGTGTGCACGTGCTGAGGAAGGGAGGAGACTCCCCGGAGAGAATGTAGGAGCGGGAGGATCTGACAGTGAAGATGCTGCCCCGGCAAGGAAAAACCGGCGGCGGAACAACAGAAGGAGGAAAGGCAAAGAGGTGCTAGTTGTTGAGCAGTCCGGCAATGGTGGTGGCACCAAGGAAGCCAAAGCTGGTGACTCCGGCAAGGAGGTTGCCGTGGAGGTGGC
The DNA here is from genome assembly GCF_018294505.1 of Triticum aestivum. Taxonomy (NCBI): domain Eukaryota; kingdom Viridiplantae; phylum Streptophyta; class Magnoliopsida; order Poales; family Poaceae; genus Triticum; species Triticum aestivum. The sequence continues at coordinate 171,452,299 of NC_057794.1, read as the reverse complement.
GGTCGCCGACAAGCAGGACGGCACCAACAAGCAGTATTGCAAGATCCACCGCACCAAGGGCCATGATCTCCAGAACTGTAAGAAAGTCGAGCAGCTTGTTGAGCAACAGAAAGCTGAATACGAGCGGCGCGAGAAGGAGAAGGCCCAGGAAGGTGCTGGGGGATCCGGCAAGAAACGTCCCGGCCGAGGAGGACACCGCGGCAAGGAGACAGACCTCCTCGCGGCCGCGACAAGGATGAAGATGATGACGACGATGAAGACATGGATGATGAGGAGACTGATGAGCAGGAGTTCCAGAAAGCCGCAGAGGTCCTGTGCGTTGACGGTGGTGCTTCTCTGCACACCTCGCACCGCCAGCTCAAGCAGTGGGTGCAGGAAGTTAATGCAGCAGAACCACCCGTCGAGTCACACAAGCCTCTGAAATGGTCCAGCACGCCTATCATCTTTGATATTGAGGACCACCCTGATCGCATAACTGCGGTCGGGTGCTTGCCGATGTTGGTTTCACCAACAAGCCGCAACCTCAAGGTCGCTAAGATGCTAGTTGACGGTGGGGCCGGCTTGAACCTGATCTCCTCCGTGGTGCTCCAGAAACTCCAGATCCCTGACAGCGAGCTCGAAGAGACCGGTACATTTCAAGGAATCAACCCGGGAAGAAGCAAGCCGAAGGGAAACATCACGTTGTCACGTTGCCGGTAACATTTGGCAGCGAGCTGAACTTCAGGACTGAGAGGGTCACATTTGATGTTGCTGACTTTCCATTACCTTACAATGGAATCCTTGGCCGTCCGGCACTCGCCAAGTTCATGGCAGCCTCTCACTATGCGTACAACATACTGAAAATTCCAGGCCCGATAAGTGTCATCTCTGTCCCTGGCGACAAGAAGGATGCTCTTATCTGTGCCGACAAGATCTACTGGGAAGCAGCAGCTGCAGCAGAACGCAAGACACTTGCCGCTGAAGCTCCCGGGGGGAAGAAGAAGACCAAGTCCGGCAAGAGTTCTGATGCCCACTCCGGCAAGCGCACCTCTTCGGAGTGCTGCGCTACCGTCGAGGACGCACCATCGAGCTCCACCGGCAAGTGTAAGAAGGCAATGACAGCTCCACCTGAGACCAAGAAGGTGTCGGCCAAGGAGGACGGCGCTGGTGGTACCTTCACCATCAGCGCCACTCTTGACCCCAAATAGGAAAGCGCGCTCGTTGCTTTCCTGCGGGCGAATGTCGACGTGTTTGCGTGGCAACCGTCTGATATCCCCGGTGTTCCCAGGATGACATAGTGGTCAAAAGCAAGAACAGGGCGACCCTGATTCAAGATTTAGACGAGACATTTGCAAATCTGCGCAGGATCAACCTCAAGCTTAACCCCGAGAAGTGCGTGTTTGGAGTCCCATCTGGCAAGCTTCTCGGGTTCTTCGTGTCTCAGCGGGGAATTGAAGCCAATCCCGACAAGATCAAGGCCATTGAGCAGATCGAAGCACCAAAGCGCGTCAAGGATGTACGAAGGCTTGCCGGTTGTGTGGCTGCTCTCAGCAGGTTTATCTCTAGATCTGCTGAGCGCGCCCTGCCATTTTTCAAAATTTTGAAAAAGGCAGGTCCAATGAAATGGACTCCGGAGGCGGAGGCTGCGCTGCAGGACTTGAAGAGATACCTGTCCTCCACTCCAATACTTGTCGCACCTAAGCCGCAAGAGAAGTTGCTGCTGTATATAGCGGCAACCAATCAAGTGGTTAGTGCTGCGTTTGTGGCGGGGAGGGAGGCAGATGATGAGCCAACAACCACGGCAGATGCATCCAGCGACAAGCAGGGGGCTTCGCCGACAAGCTCTGGTCCCGACAGAAATGGATCTGCGCAGGAGCATGATAAGATGCAGAAGAGAATGGTGCAGCGTCCAGTTTACTTTGTCAGTTCCCTTCTACAGGGGGCTAGATCAAGGTACTCTGGTGTGCAGAAGTTGCTTTTCGGCCTCCTCATGGCCTCGAGAAAGCTGCGCCATTACTTCCAAGCACATGAGATCACAGTCGTCACTCGCTTTCCGCTGAAGAGGATACTGCAAAATCCAGAAGCGACAGGCAGGATTGTCGAGTGGGCGCTGGAACTGTTAAGCTTTGGCCTCAAGTTTGAGAGCACTTCAACTATCCAAAGCAGGGTATTGGCAGAGTTCATAGCAGAATGGACGCCAACACCAGATGAAGAAATTCCAGAGACGAGGATCCCCGTCAAAGAGGCAAGAAAAGAGTGGCTGATGTACTTTGATGGTGCCTTCTCGCTGCAAGGCGCCGGTGCGGGCGTGCTGCTTGTCGTGCCCACCGGAGAGCACCTCAAGTACGTAGTCCAGATGCACTTTCCCAAGGAGCAAGCAACCAACAATACTGCAAAGTATGAAGGATTGCTTGCCAGACTCAGAATTGCAGCAGACCTTGGGATCAAGAAGCTCATTGTCAGGGGTGACTCACAGCTTGTCGTCCGCCAAGTGAACAAGAACTACCAGAGTCCATTGATGGAAGCATATGTTGATGAAGTGGGGAAGCTAGAAGAGCACTTTGACGGCCTACAGATGGAGCATATCCCAAGAGCTCAGAATGACATTGCTGATGGCCTGTCAAAGTGCGCCGCACTAAAGTTACCTGTGGAACCAGGGATATTTGTGCTCAAGTTGACTCGACCATCCGTAACACGATCAACTGGACAAAGCAAGAAGAGGAAGTTGATTTCTGGTGACTACTTTCCGGCAGAGCTCCCCGAAGCCGCCGCCAAGAAAGTCCCCAAGATCAACACCAAGGTTGCTGAGGGGCAGTCTGCTCCGGCAAGCCTTATGGTTTGTTCCGTTGAAGCAGACGCTCCCGACAAGTTTTGCTCCGGCAAGCTTGCCGGGGAACATCAAGCTCCGGCAGGGCCGCAAGTCCTTGCCGTGGAAGCGGATGTTCCCGCAGCAGCAGATGTGCCTTTAGTTCTTGTTGTCGAGCCACAAGCTCCAGCATGGGCACAGCAGATTGTCCATTTCCTTCAGACAGGAGAACTTCCCGAAGAGCAAGAAGAAGCGGAAAAAGTAGCCCGGCAGTCAAGTATGTACCAATTTGTCGATAGCATACTGTACAGAAGAAGACTCAACGGTGTGAAATTGAAGTGTATTTGCCGGGAAGATGGACAAAAGCTGTTGGCAGAGATACATGGAGGCATATGTGGCCACCACATTGGCGCAAGAGCACTTGCCGGCAAAGCTTTCTGGCAAGGTTTTAATTTTGGCCGATAGCCCTCCAGGATGCAACTGCACAAGTAACCAAGTGTGAAGCGTGCCAGTTCCACTCCAAACAGATACACCAATCAGCTCAAGCTCTCCAGACGACCCCTTTATCCTGGCCATTTTCGGTCTGGGGGCTCGATATCCTCGGCCCTTTCCCCCGAGCTGTCGGGGGCTTTGAGTACTTGTACGTCACAATCGACAAGTTCACAAAGTGGCCGGAAGTGCAGCCAGTGAGGAAGGTGACAACACAGTCAGTAGTCAAATTCTTCAGGTCAATTGTTTGCCGTTTCGGGATCCCTAACAGGATCATCACCGACAACGACACGCAATTCACGAGCCGCACCTTCATGCAGTACGTCCAAGACCTTGGCGCCAAGGTCTGCTTCGCTTCTGTTGCTCATCCAAGAAGCAACGGTCAAGCAGAGAGGGCAAATGCTAAAGTGCTGCGCGGGCTCAAGACCAGAAATTTCGACAGGCGGCGCAAGTGCGGAAGAAACTGGATCGAGGAGCTGCCGGTGGTTCTTTGGTCGATCAGAACGATGCCAAATCGAGCCACTGGCCAGACACCTTTCGCTCTAGTCTATGGAGCAGAGGCAGTTCTCCCCACGGAACTCGTATACGGATCGCCTCGAGTGCTCGCTTATGATGAGCTTGAGCAAGAACAGCTGCGACAAGACGACGCGCTGCTCCTTGAGGAAGATCGTCTTCAGGCTGCTGTACGAGCTATTCGATACCAGCAAGCTTTGCGCCGCTACCATAGCCGCAAAGTTAAAGCCAGAAGCTTCGAGGAAGGCGACCTTGTTCTTCGGCACGTTCAGTCCGCCAAGAATTCCAACAAGTTGACGCCGAAGTGGGAAGGCCCTTATCAGGTGAAATGAGTCACAAGGCCCGGCGCTGTCCGCCTTGAGACCGAAGATGGCATTCCGGTGAGCAACTCCTGGAACATAGAACATCTTCGCAAGTTTTTCCCGTAGGGCACGGTTGCCGGAACCCGTTCCAGCAACCACCTTTTGTACAAGTCTTGCCGCTGTTGCATGTAATCCTTTGTACAAAGCCGGGCGCAGATCCCGTGCATAAATAGAACCCCATGTGCTCCGCACAACTTGTCCATTTCATGCATTAGTTTCTTTCTTGCATGCGTTATCTGACACTTTGTGCAGCACCTACATCCGGTAAGCAATAACGAGCCGAAGGGCTCCATATCATTATTTTCTCTTCTTTCTTCTTTTTCAACAAAGGAAAAGAAGGTTCCCTCGCACACAAGTTTGCTGGGGGGGAAGGAGAAGATTGTGGTATGGACCAGGCGTCGTTCAAGCAAAGTTTTGCCTTGCCGGGAAGCAAACGACAGAAAAGCTAAGTTTCCAGAGTTTGGGCAATCAATTTTTAAATTTTTTGAGTTATCTTCCTCGAACGACCCTGCTTTGTATGGAAAACCTGTGCGTGGAGGAACCAACTCGTGGCTAGTTGCGCCCTTACTTTGTTTCAAGTCCGCTCAACAACTTAAGTGTGCTGCATCTAGTCGCGACAAGGTTTCTTGTCGGAAGTAGCGCCGCCAGCAGGCTGCTGACGTTCCGCACTCAGCGCTCGCGACTCGGGCGCCTGCGCCGACAAGTTCCCTAGAAGCGTAGGGTAAAAACATACAAAGGAAAGAATCTAGTAGAGGAAATAACATAGCAATTGATAACAAAAATAAAGTTATATTACAAGATAACTTGTCGCAGCTCTAACAGACTGTTTTCATAACATGATTAGCAGCAACAAGGGAAAAGAGAAAACGGGCGGCCTAGTCTACATGATCGCCCTCAACCCTCTTGATCTCGCTCACCTTGTCCACAATGGGTGCGACAAGGGCCTTGAGCGCATCCAGATCGGCGTCAGGCGGCAAGGACCTGAGGACATTGGTAAGGTTGAGGCCTGGGTTGCGGAAGGCCACCTTCATCAGCACCTTCTGGAGAGCCCCCGCGCAAATCCTGCGCGACTCGTCGGCCAGCTGCTTTGGGATCCTCTCCTGGAGCCGCTGGAGTGCCGTCGCCACGCCCTTGAAGAACAGGCTGAGCTTGGCGCTGGGTTGGAGATTCTCGTCGGAGGGATACCCAAAGTCCTCCATCCCCAGCTGCGCCAGCTCCTCGTCGATGACTGCGGCAATATTCACCAGACCCTCGGTCCAGTGCTCCATATTATCTCTGAACAAGTTCTGGGTAACTGCGATGCTCTCCAGCAGCGCCTTGTCAGCTTTGACCTTCTCCGACAAGGTCTTCTCCCGCTCCTTGGCGGCCTCCAGCGTCTGCATCATCTTGGCCAGCTTCAATTCCAGGACCGCATTGGAATCCTTGGCGGCGCTGAGCTCCTTGCCCCTGTCAGCGAGAAGACCTTGCAGCTCACAGTTGGTGGCAGCATCCTTCTCACGCTCACACTTGAGCGCGGCAAGCTCCTCGCCGCTCTTCCCGATGTTGGCCTCCAGCTGCGCCACTTTCTCCTCCAGCTCTTTCTTGGCAGCCTCTGCGATTGCGGCAGCGTACTTTGCCTCCTTGAGTGCCCCGCCAAGTTCTTGTTCGCGCTCGGCGAGCTCCTCCTCGTAGCTGTCGAGGTTGGCCTTCCGCTGCACCAATTCGCCTTCTCGCGCGGACTGCTTCTCGGCGGCCAGCCTTTGTTCCTCCTCAGCTTCGGCCTTCTCGAGAAGGAAGGCCGTGTGCTCCTCGTCGAGTCGCTCCCGCTCCTGTGCCAGGGACCGGAGAGCTTCTTGATTGTGGCCCGGAGCTCCTCCACGCGCTTCTCCATGTCAACTCTCGCCTTTGCGACAAGCGCTTCCCGGGAAGCCAGCTTGGCTTGCCGTGCGCGGTAGAGTGACAGCAGCTTCCGCAACAACTGCTCCTCCTCAGGCTCGCCACTGCTGCTGCTGGGCGCATCGACCAACGACAGTCCAGCAGAGGCGAGCACCTCCTCATCGAAAGTTTCCCCCTCGACCGGCGCCCTGGAGCTCGACGCCCAGGGTAGCTTGATGAAGATATCGTCACCGGTCTTCAAGTAGGCGCCGGGCTGGGGCTCCTCAGAGCCCGGCTCCGCAGAAGCGGCAGAGGGATCGGCGGTCGGTGCAGCGCCTGGCGCTCCTACGGCCTCAGGGTCGTCAGTGCGATCGCCCGACCCCTCGCCGGCTTCTGCGACGGCAGCCTTGGCGGCCTCCTCGCCGGCGGTCTCATCAGCACCGGCCCCTTCCTTGCCGGCGCCCTCTGTCTCCATTGGCTCAGCAGGAGATGGGTCTGAAGAACGAAGAAGGGAGAAAAATCAATCAAAAATCCAAGAGAAGATAATCAGAAGAAGAAGAACCCAAGGGAAAGTTTTTGGGCAAGTGAATTACCTATGCCAAGATCTGCAGTTGCGGTCTCGTCCGCTGCAGGATCGACGGTGCTGCCCCTTGCCGGAGAGTTCTCCCTTGCCGGAGAGCGCTCCCTTACCGGGAACTCCTCCCTTAGCGGCATAGTCGAAGCAGATGGCACTTCGGGACCAGCTTCCGGGCGCTCCTGATATGGCTGCTCTGCTCCTACACAAATCAACAAGCAAGATATCAACAAAGGAAAAAGCACGCATGCGCGCCTGACAGCAGAAAGCTAACAATGAACTTACGCTGGGGGCTGCGCTGGGGGCTGTTTTGAGGAGTGGTTGCCAGGTCCGTCAAGGTGGTCTTGGACCCACCGCCTGCTGACACGATGGGGTCATCTTCGATGACAATCACTGCGGACTTGGCCCTCTTCGCCGCTCTCTGGGCCAGTGTCCTAAAAAGAAAGGAGTCCAGATTGAAGCAAGTCAGATACAAGATAAAAACAGCAAGATTGAAGAACTACAAGAGCACCAAGGAAACTTACTCTTCTTCCTCCTCGTCGGAGCTGAGCGCGGAAAGATCAAAGTCCGGCTCCCTTCCGGTGCGGCGAGGCGGAGGAGTAGGATCCCTTGCCCGCTTGGCGGGGGCGGTGGCGGTGGCCCGGGAAGATCCCGCTCCAGTTGCCGCTGCTGTGTGGGGCGCTCCCGCGGCAACATTGCTTGCCGCGGTAGAGCGTGTCGCACGGCTTGGCGGCTGTTGACCCGGCTGCCGCCCCGCTATGTTCGCGGCCCTGCGAAGACGCCTTCTTGGCGGGGCCGGGGGATCCCCTGCGGCAAGCCTTCTGAAGGCTCAGGCTCTTCCTCGCCGGCCTCGCTCGGCTCAGCTTCAGAACTGGCAGGCTCTTCCTTGCCAATGAACTCCGCGCGCTCGGCGAGGTTTGCCACCTCTGCAGCCTCCGCCTCCTCCATAGTGAACCCGAACGTGCCCACGGCAGCTCCGGCCGCAACCTCTTCCGCCCTAGTGGCAATGCGCTGCAGCTCCTCGTCGGTGGTGTCACGGGTGAGGCTCTTCTGCTCGTCAGCGTGGACCGGCACTTCTTCCAACTTGGCAAGAGCCTGCGGATGACGTCGTGCAAGCGTTCTTTGACAACTTGGAAGAAGTGCCGGTCCATGCTGACGAGCAGAAGAGCCTCACCCGTGACACCACCGACGAGGAGCTGCAGCGCATCGCCACTAGGGCGGAAGAGGTTGCGGCCGCAGCTGCCGCGGGCGCGTTCGGGTTCACTGTGGAGGAGGCGGAGGCTGCAGAGGCGGCAAACCTCGCCGAGCGCGCGGAGTTCATTGGCGAGGAAGAGCCTGCCAGTTCTGAAGCTGAGCCGAGCGAGGCCGGCGAGGAAGAGCCCGAGCCTTCAGAAGGCTTGCCGCAGGCGGAGCCCCCGGCCCCGCTAAGAAGGCGTCTTCGCAGGGCCGCGAACATAGCGGGGCGGCAGCCGGGTCAACAGCCGCCAAGCCGTGCGACACGCTCTACCGCGGCAAGCAATGTTGCCGCGGGAGCGCCCCACACAGCAGCGGCAACTGGAGCGGGATCTTCCCGGGCCACCGCCACCGCCCCCGCCAAGCGGGCAAGGGATCCTACTCCTCCGCCTCGCCGCACCGGAAGGGAGCTGGACTTTGATCTTTCCGCGCTCAGCTCTGACGAGGAGGAAGAAGAGTAAGTTTCCTTGGTGCTCTTGTAGTTCTTCAATCTTGCTGTTTTTATCTTGTATCTGACTTCCTTCAATCTAGACTCCTTTCTTTTCAGGACGCTAGCCCAGAGAGCGGCGAAGAGGGCCAAGGCCACGGTGATTGTCATCGAAGATGATCCCACCGTGTCAGCAGGGGGTGGGTCCGAGACCACCTTGACGGACCCGGCAACCACTCCTCAAAACAGCCCCCAGCGCAGCCCCCAGCGTAAGTTCATAGTTAGCTTTCTGCTGTCAGGCGCTCATGAGTGCTTTTTCCTTTGTTGATATCTTGCTTGTTGATTTGTGTAGGAGCAGAGCAGCCATATCAGGAGCGCCCAGAAGCTGGTCCCGAAGTGCCATCTGCTTCGACTATGCCGCTAAGGGAGGAGTTCCCAGTAAGGGAGCGCTCTCCGGCAAGGGAGAACTCTCCGGCAAGGGGCAGCACCGTCGATCCTGCGGCGGCCGAGATCGCAACTGCAGATCTTGGCATAGGTAATTCACTTGCCCAAAAACTTTCCCTTGGGTTCTTCTTCTTCTGATTTTCTTCTCTTGGATTTTTGATTGATTTTTCTCCCTTCTTCGTTCTTCAGACCCATCTGCTGCTGAGCCAATGGAGACAGAGGGCGCCGGCGAGGAAGGGGCCGGTGCTGATGAGACCGCCGGCGAGGAGGCCGCCAAGGCTGCCGCCGCAGAAGCCGGCGAGGGGTCGGGCGATCGCACTGACGACCCTGAGGCCGCAGGAGCGCCAGGCGCTGCGCCGACCGCCGATCCCTCTGCCGCTTCTGCGGAGCCGGGCTCCTAGGAGCCCCAGCCCGGCGCCTACTTGAAGGCCGGTGACGATATCTTCATCAAGCTACCCTGGGCGTCGAGCTCCAGGGCGCTGGTCGAGGGGGAAACTTTCAATGAGGAGGTGCTCGCCTCTGCTGGACTGTCTTTGGTCGACGCGCCCAGCAGCAGCAGTGGCGAGCCTGAGGAGGAGCAGCTGCTGCGGAAGCTGCTGTCACTCTACCGCGCACGGCAAGCCAAGCTGGCTTCCCGGGAAGCGCTTGTCGCGAAGGCGGGAGTTGACATGGAGAAGCGCGCGGAGGAGCTCCGGGGCCACAATCAAGAAGCTCTCCGGTCCCTGGCACAGGAGCGGGAGCGACTCGACGAGGACCGCATGGCCTTCCTTCTCGAGAAGGCCGAAGCTGAGGAGGAACAAAGGCTGGCCGCCGAGAAGCAGTCCGCGCGAGAAGGCGAATTGGTGCAGCGGAAGGCCAACCTCGACAGCTACCAGGAGGAGCTCGCCGAGCATGAGCAAGCATTTGGCGGGGCGCTCAAGGAGGCAAAGGACGCTGCCCCAATCGCAGAGGCTGCCAAGAAAGAGCTGGAGGAGAAGGTGGCGCAGCTGGAGGCCAACATCGGGAAGAGCGGCGAGGAGCTTGCCGCGCTCAAGCGTGAGCGTGAGAAGGATGCTGCCGCCCACGGTGAGCTGCAAGGTCTTCTCGCTGAGAGGGGCAAGGAGCTCAGCGCCGCCAATGATTCCAATGCGGTCCTAGAGTTGAAGCTGGCCACGCTGATGCAGACGCTGGAGGCCGCCAAGGAGCGGGAGAAGACCTTGTCGGAGAAGGTCAAAGCTGACAAGGTGCTGCTGGAGAGCATCACAGTTACCCAGAACTCGTTCAGAGATACTGTGGAGCACTGGACCGAGGGTCTGGTGAATATTGCCGCAGTCATCGACGAGGAGCTGGCGCAGCTGGGGATGGAGGACTTTGGGTATCCCTCCGACGAGAATCTCCAACCCAGCGCCAAGCTCAGCCTGTTCTTCAAGGGCGTGGCGACGGCACTCCAGCGGCTCCGGGAGAGGATCCCAAAGCAGCTGGCCGACGAGTCGCGCAGGATTTGCGCGGGGGCTCTCCAGAAGGTGCTGATGAAGGTGGCCTTCCGCAACCCAGGCCTCAACCTTACCAACGTCCTCAGGTCCTTGCCGCCTGACGCCGATCTGGATGCGCTCAAGGCCCTTGTCGCACCCATTGTGGACAAGGTGAGCGAGATCAAGAGGGTTGAGGGCGATCGCGTAGACTAGGCCGCCCGTTTTCTCTTTTCCCTTGTCGCTTCTAATCATGTTATGAAAACAGTCTGTTAGAGCTGCGACAAGTTATCTTGTAATATAACTTTATTTCTTTTATCAATTGCTATGTTATTTCCTCTACTAGATTCTTTCCTTTGTATGTTTTTACCCTACGCTTCTAGGGAACTTGTCGGCGCAGGCGCCCGAGCCGCGAGCGCTGAGTGCGGAACGTCAGCAGCCTGCTGGCGGCGCTGCTTCCGACAAGAAACCTTGTTGCGACTAGATGCAGCACACTTAAGTTGTTGAGCGGACTCGAAACAAAGTAAGGGCGCAACTAGCGACGAGTTGGTTCCTCCGCGCACAGGTTTTCCATACAAAGCAGGGTCGTTCGAGGAAGATAACTCAAAAAATTTAAAAATTGATTGCTCAAACTTTGGCAACTTAGCTTTTCTGTCGTTTGCTTCCCGGCAAGGCAAAACTTTGCTTGAACGACACCTGGTTCATACCACAATCTTCTCCTTCCCCCCGGCAAACTTGTGTGCGAGGGAACCTTCTTTTCCTTTGTTGAAAAAGAAGAAAGAAGAGAAAATAATGATATGGAGCCCTTCGGCTCGTTATTGCTTACCGGATGTAGGTGCTGCACAAAGTGTTAGATAACGCATGCAAGAAAGAAACTAATGCATGAAATGGACAAGTTGTGCGGAGCACATGGGGTTCTATTTATGCACGGGATCTGCGCCCGGCTTTGTACAAAGGATTACATGCAACAGCGGCAAGACTTGTACAAAAGGTGGTTGCCGGAACGGGTTCCTGCAACCACGCCCTACGGGAAAAACTTACGAAGATGTTCTATGTTCCAGGAGTTGCTCACCGGAATGCCATCTTCGGTCTCAAGGCGGACAGCGCCGGGCCTTGTGACTCATTTCACCCGATAAGGGCCTTCCCACTTCGGCGTCAACTTGTTGGAATTCTTGGCGGACTGAACGCGCCGAAGAACAAGGTCTCCTTCCTCGAAGCTTTTGGCTTTAACTTTGCGGCTATGGTAGCGGCACAAAGCTTGCTGGTATCGAGCAGCTCGTACAGCAGCCTGAAGACGATCTTCCTCAAGGAGCAGCGCGTCGTCTTGTCGCAGCTGTTCTTGCTCAAGCTCATCATAAGCGAGCACTCAAGGCGATCCGTATACGAGTTCCGTGGGGAGAACTGCCTCTGCTCCATAGACTAGAGCGAAAGGCGTCTGGCCAGTGGCTCGATTTGGCGTCATTCTGATCGACCAAAGAACCACCGGCAGCTCCTCGATCCAGTTTCTTCCGCACTTGCGCAGCCTGTCGAAATTTCTGGACTTGAGCCCGCACAACACTTCAGCATTTGCCCTCTCTGCTTGACCGTTGCTTCTTGGATGAGCAACAGAAGCGACACAGACCTTGGCGCCAAGGTCTTGGACGTACTGCATGAAGGTGTGGCTCATGAATTGCGTGCCGTTGTCGGTGATGATCCTGTTAGGGATCCCGAAACGGCAAACAATTGACCTGAAGAACTTGACTGCTGACTGTGCTGTCACCTTCCTCACTGGCTGCACTTCCGGCCACTTTGTGAACTTGTCGATTGCGACGTACAAGTACTCAAATCCCCCGACAGCTTGGGGGAAAGGGCCGAGGATATCGAGCCCCCAGACCAAAAATGGCCAGGATAAAGGGATCGTCTGGAGAGCTTGAGCTGGCTGGTGTATCTGTTTGGAGTGGAACTGGCACGCTTCACACTTGGTTACTTGTGCAGTTGCATCCTGGAGGGCTGTCGGCCAAAAGAAACCTTGCCGGAAAGCTTTGCCGGCAAGTGCTCTTGCGCCAATGTGGTGGCCACATATGCCTCCATGTATCTCTGCCAACAGCTTTTGTCCATCTTCCCGGCAAATACACTTCAATTTCACACTGTTGAGTCTTCTTCTGTACAGTATGCTATCGACAAACTGGTACATACTTGACTACCGGGCTACTTTTTCCGCTTCTTCTTGCTCTTCGGGAAGTTCTCCTGTCTGAAGGAAATGGACAATCTGCCGTGCCCATGCTAGAGCTTGTGGCTCGACAACAAGGACTAAAGGCACATCTGCTGCTGCGGGAACATCCGCTTCCACGGCAAGGACTTGCGGCCCTGCCGGAGCTTGATGTTTCCCGGCAAGCTTGCCGGAGCAAAACTTGTCGGGAGCGTCTGCTTCAATGGAACAAACCATAAGGCTTGCCGGAGCAGACTGCCCCTCAGCAACCTTGGTGTTGATCTTGGGGACTTTCTTCGCGGCGGCTTCGGGGAGCTCTGTCGGAAAGTAGTCACCAGAAATCAACTTCCTCTTCTTGCTTTGTCCAGTTGATGGTGTTATGATGGTCGAGTCAACTTGAGCACAAAGATCCCTGGTTCCACAGGTAACTTTAGTGCGGCGCACTTTGACAGGCCATCAGCAATGTCATTCTGAGCTCTTGGGATATGCTCCATCTGTAGGCCGTCAAAGTGCTCTTCTAGCTTCCTCACTTCATCAACATATGCTTCCATCAATGGACTCTGGTAGTTCTTGTTCACTTGGCGGACGACAAGCTGTGAGTCACCCCTGACAATGAGCTTCTTGATCCCAAGGTCTGCTGCAATTCTGAGACCGGCAAGCAATCCTTCATACTCTGCATTATTGTTGGTTGCTTGCTCCTTGGGAAAGTGCATCTGGACTACGTACTTGAGGTGCTCTCCGGTGGGCGCGACAAGCAGCACGCCCGCACCGGCGCCTTGCAGCGAGAAGGCACCATCAAAGTACATCAGCCACTCTTTGCTTGCCTCTTTAACGGGGATGCTCGTCTCTGGAATTTCTTCATCTGGTGTTGGCGTCCATTCTGCTATGAACTCTGCCAATGCCCTGCTTTGGATAGTTGAAGTGCTCTCAAACTTGAGGCCAAAGCTTGACAGTTCCAGCGCCCACTCGACAATCCTGCCTGTCGCTTCTGGATTTTGCAGTATCCTCTTCAGCAGAAAGCGAGTGACGACTGTGATCTCATGTGCTTGGAAGTAATGGCGCAGCTTTCTCGAGGCCATGAGGAGGCCTAAAAGCAACTTCTGCACACCAGAGTACCTTGATCTAGCCCCCTGTAGAAGGGAACTGACAAAGTAAACTGGACGCTGCACCATTCTCTTCTGCATCTTATCATGCTCCTGCGTAGATCCATCTCTGTCGGGACCAGAGCTTGTCGGCGAAGCCCCCTGCTTGTCGCTGGATGCATCTGCCGTGGTTGCTGGCTCATCATCTGCCTCCCTCTCCGCCACTAACGCATCACTGACCACTTGATTGGTTGCCGCTATATATAGCAGCAACTTCTCTTGCGGCTTAGGTGCGACAAGTATTGGAGTGGAGGACAGGTATCTCTTCAAGTCCTGCAGCGCAGCCTCCGCCTCCGGAGTCCATTTCATTGGACCTGCCTTTTTCAAAATTTTGAAAAATGGCAGGGCGCGCTCAGCAGATCTAGAGATAAACCTGCTGAGAGCAGCCACGCAACCGGCAAGCCTTCGTACATCCTTGACACGCTTTGGTGCTTCGATCTGCTCAATGGCCTTGATCTTGTCGGGATTGGCTTCAATTCCCCGCTGAGACACGAAGAACCCGAGAAGCTTGTCGGATGGGACTCCAAACACGCACTTCTCGGGGTTAAGCTTGAGGTTGATCCTGCGCAGATTTGCAAATGTCTCGTCTAAATCTTGAATCAGGGTCGCCCTGTTCTTGCTTTTGACCACTATGTCATCCATGTAGGCTTCCACATTTCTATGCATCTGCGGCTCAAAAGCGTGGTGGACTACCCTTGTGAATGTTGAACCAGCATTCTTCAAACCGAAAGGCATCCGTATGAAGCAGTACGTGCCACACGGGGTGATAAATGCGGTTTTCTCTTCATCCTCTTCTGCCATGAAGATCTGATGGTATCCTGAGTATGCATCAAGAAATGAAAGCAAATCACATCCGGCTGTGGAGTCAACAATCTGGTCAATGCGCGGCAAGGGAAATGGGTCTTTGGGACAAGCTTTATTAACATCAGTGAAGTCAATACAAAGCCTCCATTTCCCGTTAGCCTTGCGCACGACAACACGATTGGCCAACCATGTGGGATGGAGCACTCCTCTGACAAGGCCTGCTGCTTCCAACTTCTTGATTTCTTCTACGATGAATTCTTGGCGCTCCACTGCCTGTTTCCTGACTTTCTGCTTGACGGGCCGCGCATGAGGACAGACGGCAAGGTGGTGCTCAATTACTTTCCTAGGAACACCGGGGATATCAGACGGTTGCCAAGCAAACACGTCGACATTCGCCCGCAGGAAAGCAACGAGCGCGCTTTCCTATTTGGGGTCAAGAGTGGCGCTGATGGTGAAGGTACCACCAGCGCCGTCCTCCTTGGCGGACACCTTCTTGGTCTCAGGTGGAGCTGTCATTGCCTTCTTACACTTGCCGGTGGAGCTTGATGGTGCGTCCTCGACGGTAGCGCAGCACTCTGAAGAGGTGCGCTTGCCGGAGTGGGCATCAGAACTCTTGCCGGACTTGGTCTTCTTCTTCCCCCCGGGAGCTTCAGCGGCAAGTGTCTTGCGTTCTGCTGTGGCTGCTGCTTCTCGGTAGATCTTGTCGGCACAGATAAGAGCATCCTTCTTGTCGTCAGGGACAGAGATGACACTTATCGGGCCTGGCATTTTCAGTATGTTGTACGCATAGTGAGAGGCTGCCATGAACTTGGCGAGTGCCGGACGGCCAAGGATTCCATTGTAAGGTAATGGAAAGTCAGCAACATCAAATGTGACCCTCTCAGTCCTGAAGTTCAGCTCGCTGCCAAATGTTACCGGCAACGTGATCTTTCCCTTCGGCTTGCTTCTTCCCGGGTTGATTCCTTGAAATGTACCGGTCTCTTCGAGCTTGCTGTCAGGGATCTGGAGTTTCTGGAGCACCGCGGAGGAGATCAGGTTCAAGCCGGCCCCGCCGTCAACTAGCATCTTAGTGACCTTGAGGTTGCGGATTGTTGGTGAAACCAACATCGGCAAGCACCCGACCGCAGTTATGCGATCAGGGTGGTCCTCAATATCAAAGATGATAGGCGTGCTGGACCATTTCAGAGGCTTGTGTGACTCGACGGGTGGTTCTGCTGCATTAACTTCCCGCACCCACTGCTTGAGCTGGCGGTGCGAGGTGTGCAGAGAAGCACCACCGTCAACGCACAGGACCTTTGTGGCTTTCTGGAACTCCTGCTCATCAGTCTCCTCATCATCCATGTCTTCATCGTCGTCGTCATCTTCATCCTTGTCGCGGCCGTGAGGAGGTCTGTCTCCTTGCCGCTGCTTGGCCTTGCCGCGGCGTCCTCCTCGGCCGGGACGTTTCTTGCCGGATCCCCCAGCACCTTCCTAGGCCTTCTCCTTGTCGCGCCGCTCGTATTCAGCTTTCTGTTGCTCAACAAGCTGCTCGACTTTCTTACAGTTCTGGAGATCATGGCCCTTGGTGCGGTGGATCTTGCAATACTGCTTGTTGGTGCCGTCCTGCTTGTCGGCGACCGCCACCTCCACGGCAACCTCCTTGCCGGAGTCACCAGCTTTGGCTTCCTTGGCGCCACCACCGTTGCCGGACTGCTCAACAACTAGCACCTCTTTGCCTTTCCTCCTTCTGTTGTTCCGCCGCCGGTTTTTCCTTGCCGGGGCAGCATCTTCACTGTCAGATCCTCCCGCTCCTACATTCTCTCCGGGGAGTCTCCTCCCTTCCTCAGCACGTGCACACTTGTCGGCCAGTGCATATAACTCACTGACGTCCCTGATCTTGCACATCGCCATTTCCTCCCGCATCCTGCGGTTTCGCACGTTCTGATGGAACGCGCTGATCACCGCGGCAGGGTGGACATCTGGGATGTTGTGCTGCACACTGCTGAATCTCCGAATGTACTTGCGCAGGGGCTCTCCTTCCTTCTGGGCGAGCAGATGAAGATCACTCTCCTGGCCATGAGGCTTGTGTCCGCCTGTGAAGGCGCCGACAAACTGATGGCACAGATCAGCCCAAGAGGATATGGAGTTGTCCGGCAAGTGCATGAGCCAGGACCTGGCGTTGGGCTTGAGTACCAGCGGGAAGTAGTTGGCAAGGATCTTGTCATCCCGTCCCCCAGCAGCCTGCACCGCAATGGTGTAAATGCTGAGGAACTCCGACGGATGCGTCTTGCCGTCGTACTTCTCTGGTACGTCTGGCTTGAAGTTCTTTGTGCTGGGCCACTGGACTTGCCGCAGCTCACGAGTGAACGCAGGGCAACCTACCGCGTACGGCAGATCGCCTGGTTCCCCTGGCGCATGCATGTCAACAGAGGGCCCAGCGCGCTTGTCGGATTGACGTCGCGCTTCTCTTCGGCGCTCGATGCGAGTTCGAGCGTCTTCTTGTTGTCGATCATGAAGAACTTGGCGCTGATCGCGACGAGCTCGTGGATCCGGAGATGCGGTGGAGTCATTGTCGAGGTGGATCCGGCGAGTCGGCGATCTTGGCCTTCGGGGTGGTGATTGCATGGTAGTTGCACCTCCAACCGTTTCGTCGCCACCGGCTCGCGCCCGGCAACCCTGCCACGGCGGCGACGCGCTCGGCCGCCGTGGAGTGTCGCCGTTGGCGTAGCCGATGAGACTCTAAATGGTGGCCCTCCATTCGTCGATCTTGTCCGACGTCGGAGGGTAATCTAGGAGAAGTTGAGCTCGCGCCAAAGCTTCTGCTGGAGTGGTGGGTGGCAGTGGCGGACGGCGCGAGGAGCGGCTGCCGCCGAAGTCTTCTTCTTTGGTGGCATGTTAATGAAGGGAATGAAGATCTAGCTCGTGTGAACGTCGGATCAGGTTCACACAATCTCGACGCCCCCCTACCAGGCGTGCCAAAGATGTCGGGGGAAACTGATCCACGAACACCTATGGGGCCGGCGGACCGGGCCCCTTTCGGTTCGACAGGGGGCGGAGATCGCACGAAGAGCAGATCGAGGCGAAGCACACGAGCAGTTTACCCAGCTTCGGAGCTCTCCGGAGAGATAACACTCCTACTGCTGCTTGTTTGATTATCTTGTGTTCTTGCTCTAGAGAGAGAGCGTAGTGTTTTTCTGGGTTACGAATGAGTCGAACTTCGTGAACCAGTCGAACCTAACCCCCTCTACATTGCGCATGGGCCTCCTTTTATACGCTAAAGGGGTCACCGACAGGTGGCAACGCAGAGAAGGGTACAAATGTAAAAAGTGAGGTGGTTGGTACAGTTACTTGTACAGTGCACCCTACCTAACCCTGACGGCAGGGGACAAGGGCATTAAATGCCCGTCTGAGTCGCCCAAACAGTGCAGAAAAGGACCGTTCGGGGCGCCACCGTTCACCACGATGGCGATCTTGTCAGCTTCGCATGCCACTGTGCACCGCTGGCTGCACAGCCTCCCGCCACGCGCGCCTGGAGAGGCCCCCAGAGCGACACGTTGGTGGATGCGCTGGAGCGTGGGCGCAGAGTGGCCGCCTGCCGCGGCAAGCGCCTTGCCGCTGCTGTTATCTTGTCGGGTCCAGAGGCTTGTCGCTCACCGGGCCTCGAGGTACCTTGGTTGGTCTTCCCGGCAAGCTCCTCTTGCCGGGGCCTTGTTGCCTTGCCAGAGCGCGTGGCGCGTCGCGGCAAGTTCCTTGGAGTGCCTCGGTTGGCCTTCCCGGCAAGCTCCTCTTGCCAGGGCCTTGTCTCCTGAGCTTAAATACTTTGTTCTTGAATGGCTCCAAGGGAACCACGGAGGATCTTGGTGTTAGCCCGGCAAGCCTTGCCGCGGGGTGCTGCAACTGCTCGTGCACAAGTTCGGGGTACTAGGGTACCCCTATTCTAGTACACCGACAGGAGCCCCCGGGCCTGGGCCAGACACGGTGCCGAGCGCTGTTGGGCCAGGCCCAAGACAGGGCACAAGCACATGTGGACTGGGCCACGCCAAATCTCGCTCCGTATCCACCGCGCTCTCCCCTAACGGCACGCGTTGAATGCGGCATCGTGGGAGAGATCGTGGGTGGTTCTTTATTCGGAAGGGCGAAACGTCCGCCCCGTCCCTCTTTATAAGTAGAGGAAACAGGGGCAGTTCGTTCCCCCTTGCTGGTTGCTACTACTCCATCTTCACGAACCTCCGCCACCCCCCCTTCTTCTCGAAGCCGAGAGAGCAGCGCTCCGCCCCCCATTGCCACCAGCATCACCAACGCCGTCGACCCCCCCACCACCTCCGTCATGGCTCCGAAAGCCGACAAGGGAAAGGGCGTGAAGTCGGCCGAGGCGCAGCGGCTCGCAGCGCTGCGGAAGGAGCGGGCAATCTTCTCCCCCCAGCTCGGCGTGAAGGAGCTGAGGGAGTACTTCTACCTCTTTTTGGCAACAGAGACGAGGGCGCATCCGCGCACGAGGGTACTCCCAGCCGCTGCTTCAGAACTGGATCCAAACGGGTACCCATTCTTCACGCTGTTCTTCTATTGCGGGCTCTGCCCGCCCTTCTCGGAGTTCTTCTGCGATATCATGAACACCTACGGCTTCCGCCTCCTTGACTTCACCCCCAACGCCGTTCTGACCAAGGCAGTTTTCGCACATTTGTGCGAAAACTTTGTCGGAGTCCACCCCAATGTTGCCCTTTTCCGCCACTTCTTCATACCTCGGGTAGAGAGAGGAGAGCCGCTTGCCGGAGGGATCGCCTGGATCTCAAGAGTCGGCAAGAAGGAGGCGTACTTGGAGGGTGAGCTCCGCAGCAAGTGGGAGGAGTGGAGAGCGGAGTGGTGCAGGATCGTCGAGGAGAATCTACAGCCCTTCACCGTTGTGCGCCAAGCTCCGATAGTGCGCGACAATGACTGGAGCAACGTGGCCCCGGAAGACGAGAGGCTGAACATCGCCATTACTAGGATCCTTCGCCTCAGGCTTGCCGGGCTCACTGTAGGTGCTGTAGGCGCAGATTTCCTCCGCCGCCGCATCGCCCCCCTGCAGGAGAGGGGGAGGCCCGCCTGGGAATTCAAGAACTCGGCGGACATCATGAGGCTGCGGCCGGGCCTCAACTACAACTTCACTATCTTGGAGCTGGATGCAATGCTCCTGGAGTTGTTCAAACGCGACCCCCAGCACCCATTCACGCTGCCGAGGGGCGCCGTTCCATTGTGCAACAATTCTTCGCTTGACCGGATCCGCGCCATGATGCCGTTGTGCGATTCACACGGAATCGTTCCAACTTGGCAAGAGCCTGTGGATGACGTCGTGCAAGCGTTCTTCGACAACTTGGAAGAAGTGCCGGTCCACGCTGACGAGCAGAAGAGCCTCACCCGTGACACCACCGACAAGGAGTTGCAGCGCATCGCCACTAGGGCGGAAGAGGTTGCGGCCGCAGCTGCCGCGGGCGTGTTCAGGTTCACTGTGGAGGAGGCGGAGGCTGCAGAGGCGGCAAACCTCGCCGAGCGCGTGGAGTTCATTGGCGAGGAAGAGCCTGCCGGTTCTGAAGCTGAGCCGAGCGAGGCCGGCGAGGAAGAGCCCAAGCCTTCAGAAGGCTTGCCGCAGGCGGAGCCCCCGGCCCCGCCAAGAACGCGTCTTCGCAGGGCCGCGGATGTAGCGGGGCGGCAGCCGGGTCAACAGCCGCCAAGCCGTGCGACACGCTCTACCGCGGCTAGCAATGTTGCCGCGGGAGCGCCCCACGCAGCAGCGGCAACTGGAGCGGGATCTTCCCGGGCCACCGCCACCGCCCCTGCCAAGCGGGCAAGGGATCCTACTCCTCCGCCTCGCCGCACCGGAAGGAAGCCGGACTTTGATCTTTCCGCGCTCAGCTCCGACGAGGAGGAAGAAGAGTAAGTTTCCTTGGTGCTCTTGTAGTTCTTCAATCTTGCTATTTTAATCTTGTATCTGACTTGCTACAATCTGGACTCCTTTCTTTTCAGGACGCTGGCCCAGAGAGCGGCGAAGAGGGCCAAGGCCGCGGTGATTGTCATCGAAGATGACCCCACCGTGTCAGCAGGGGGTGGGTCCGAGACCACGTTGACGGACCCGGCAACCACTCCTCAAAACAGCCCCCAGCGCAGCCCCCAGCGTAAGTTCATAGTTAGCTTTCTGCTATCAGGCGCGCATGAGTGCTTTTTCCTTTGTTGATATCTTGCTTGTTGATTTGTGTAGGAGCAGAGCAGCCATATCAGGAGCGCCCGGAAGCTGGTCCCGAAGTGCCATCTGCTTCGACTACGCCGCTAAGGGAGGAGTTCCTGATAAGGGAGCGCTCTCCGGCAAGGGAGAACCCTCTGGCAAGGGGCAGCACCGTCGATCCTGCGGCGGCCGAGACCGCAACTACAGATCTTGGCATAGGTAATTCACTTGCCCAAAAACTTTCCCTTGGGTTCTTCTTCTTCTGATTTTCTTCTCTTGGATTTTTGATTGATTTTTATCCCTTCTTCGTTCTTCAGACCCATCTACTGCTGAGCCAATGGAGATAGAGGGCACCGGCGAGGAAGGGGCCGGTGCTGATGAGACCGCCGGCGAGGAGGCCGCCAAGGATGCCGCTGCAGAAGCCGGCGAGGGGTCGGGCGATCGCACTGACGACCCTGAGGCCGCAGGAGCGCCAGGCGCTGCGCCAACCGCCGATCCCTCTGCCGCTTCTGCGGAGCCGGGCTCCGAGGAGCCCCAGCCCGGCGCCTACTTGAAGGCCGGTGACGATATCTTCATCAAGCTACCCTGGGCGTCGAGCTCCAGGGCGCCGGTCGAGGGGGAAACTTTCGATGTGGAGGTGCTCGCCTCTGCTGGACTGTCGTTGGTCAACGCGCCCAGCAGCAGCAGTGGCGAGCCTGTGGAGGAGCAGCTGCTGCGGAAGCTGCTGTCACTCTACCACGCACGGCAAGCCAAGCTGGCTTCCCGGGAAGCGCTTGTCGTGAAGGCGGGAGTTGACATGGAGAAGCGCGCGGAGGAGCTCCGGGGCCACAATCAAGAAGCTCTCCGGTCCCTGGCATAGGAGCGGGAGCGACTCGACGAGGAGCCCACGGCCTTCCATCTCGAGAAGGCCGAAGCTGAGGAGGAACAAAGGCTGGCCGCCGAGAAGCAGTCCGCGCGAGAAGGCGAATTGGTGCAGCGGAAGGCCAACCTCGACAGCTACGAGGAGGAGCTCGCCGAGCGCGAGCAAGCACTTGGCGGGGCGCTCAAGGTGGCAAAGGATGCTGCCGCAATCGCAGAGGCTGCCAAGGAAGAGCTGGAGGAGAAGGTGGCGTAGCTGGAGGCCAACATCGGGAAGAGCGGCGAGGAGCTTGCCGCGCTCAAGCGTGAGCGTGAGAAGGATGCTGCCGCCCACGGTGAGCTGCAAGATCTTCTCGCTGAGAGGGGCAAGGAGCTCAGTGCCGCCAAGGATTCCAATGCGGTCCTGGAGTTGAAGCTGGCCATGCTGATGCAGACGCTGGAGGCCGCCAAGGAGCGGGAGAAGACCTTGTCGGAGAAGGTCAAAGCTGACAAGGCACTGCTGGAGAGCATCGCAGTTACCCAGAACTCGTTCAGAGATACTGTGGAGCACTGGACCGAGGGTCTGGTGAATATTGCCGCAGTCATCGACGAGGAGCTGGTGCAGCTGGGGATGGAGGACTTTGGGTATCCCTCCGACGAGAATCTCCAACCCAGCGCCAAGCTCAGCCTGTTCTTCATGGGCATGGCGACGGCACTCCAGCGGCTCCGGGAGAGGATCCCAAAGCAGCTGGCCGACGAGTTGTGCAGGATTTGCGCGGGGGCTCTCCAGAAGGTGCTGATGAAGGTGGCCTTCCGCAACCCAGGCCTCAACCTTACCAACGTCCTCAGGTCCTTGCCGCCTGACGCCGATCTGGATGCGCTCAAGGCCCTTGTCGCACCCATTGTGGACAAGGTGAGCGAGATCAAGAGGGTTGAGGGCGATCGCGTAGACTAGGCCGCCCGTTTTCTCTTTTCCCTTGTCGCTGCTAATCATGTTATGAAAACAGTCTGTTAGAGCTGTGACAAGTTATCTTGTAATATAACTTTATTTCTGTTATCAATTGCTATGTTATTTCCTCTACTAGATTCTTTCCTTTTTATGTTTTTACCCTACGCTTCTAGGGAACTTGTCGGCATAGGCGCCCGAGCTGCGAGCGCTGAGTGCGGAACGTCAGCAGCCTGCTGGCGGCGCTGCTTCCGACAAGAAACCTTGTCGCGACTAGATGCAGCACACTTAAGTTGTTGAGAGGACTCAAAACAAAGTAAGGGCGCAACTAGCCACGAGTTGGTTCCTCCGCGCATAGGTTTTCCATACAAAGCAGGGTCGTTCGAGGAAGATAACTCAAAAAATTTAAAAATTGATTGCTCAAACTTTGGCAACTTAGCTTTTCTGTCGTTTGCTTCCCGGCAAGGCAAAACTTTGCTTGAACGACGCCTGGTCCATACCACAATCTTCTCCTTCCCCCCGGCAAACTTGTGTGCGAGGGAACCTTCTTTTCCTTTGTTAAAAAAGAAGAAAGAAGAGAAAATAATGATATGGAGCCCTTCGGCTCGTTATTGCTTACCGGATGTAGGTGCTGCACAAAGTGTCAGATAACGCATGCAAGAAAGAAACTAATGCATGAAATGGACAAGTTGTGCGGAGCACATGGGGTTCTATTTATGCATGGGATCTGCGCCCGGCTTTGTACAAAGGATTACATGCAACAGCGGCAAGACTTGTACAAAAGGTGGTTGCCGGAACGGGTTCCAGCAACCGCGCCCTACGGGAAAAACTTACGAAGATGTTCTATGTTCCAGGAGTTGCTCACCGGAATGCCATCTTCGGTCTCAAGGCGGACAGCGCCGGGCCTTGTGACTCGTTTCACCCGATAAGGGCCTTCCCACTTCGGCGTCAACTTGTTGGAATTCTTGGCGGACTGAACGCGCCGAAGAACAAGGTCGCCTTCCTCGAAGCTTCTGGCTTTAACTTTGCGGCTATGGTAGCGGCGCAAAGCTTGCTGGTATCGAGCAGCTCGTACAGCAGCCTGAAGACGATCTTCCTCAAGGAGCAGCGCATCGTCTTGTCGCAGCTGTTCTTGCTCAAGCTCATCATAAGCGAGCACTCGAGGCGATCCGTATACGAGTTCCGTGGGGAGAACTGCCTCTGCTCCATAGACTAGAGCGAAAGGCGTCTGGCCAGTGGCTCGATTTGGCGTCGTTCTGATCGACCAAAGAACCACCGGCAGCTCCTCGATCCAGTTTCTTCCGCACTTGCGCAGCCTGTCGAAATTTCTGGTCTTGAGCCCGCGCAGCACTTTAGCATTTGCCCTCTCTGCTTGACCGTTGCTTCTTGGATGAGCAACAGAAGCGAAGCAGACCTTGGCACCAAGGTCTTGGACGTACTGCATGAAGGTGCGGCTCATGAATTGCGTGCCGTTGTCGGTGATGATGCTGTTAGGGATCCTGAAACGGCAAACAATTGACCTGAAGAACTTGACTGCTGACTGTGCTGTCACCTTCCTCACTGGCTGCACTTCCGGCCACTTTGTGAACTTGTCGATTGCGACGTACAAGTACTCAAAGCCCCCGACAGCTCGGGGGAAAGGGCCGAGGATATCGAGCCCCTAGACCGAAAATGGCCAGGATAAAGGGATCGTCTGGAGAGCTTGAGCTGGCTGGTGTATCTGTTTGGAGTGGAACTGGCACGCTTCACACTTGGTTACTTGTGCAGTTGCATCCTGGAGGGCTGTCGGCCAAAAGAAACCTTGCCGGAAAGCTTTGCCGGCAAGTGCTCTTGCGCCAATGTGGTGTCCACATATGCCTCCATGTATCTCTGCCAACAACTTTTGTCCATCTTCCCGGCAAATACACTTCAATTTCACACCGTTGAGTCTTCTTCTGTACAGTATGCTATCGACAAACTGGTACATACTTGACTGCCGGGCTACTTTTTCCGCTTCTAATTGCTCTTCGGGAAGTTCTCCTGTCTGAAGGAAATGGACAATCTGCTGTGCCCATGCTGGAGCTTGTGGCTCGACAACAAGGACTAAAGGCACATCTGCTGCTGCGGGAACATCCTCTTCCACGGCAAGGACTTGCGGCCCTGCCGGAGCTTGATGTTCCCTGGCAAGCTTGCCGGAGCAAAACTTGTCGGGAGCGTCTGCTTCAACGCAACAAACCATAAGGCTTGCCGGAGCAGACTGCCCCTCAGCAACCTTGGTGTTGATCTTGGGGACTTTCTTGGCGGTGGCTTCGGCGACTTTCATCAAATGCGGTTTTGAAAAATGGCAGGACGCCGGGGGGAAGAAGAAGACCAAGTCCGGCAAGAGTTCTGATGCCCACTCCGGCAAGCGCACCTCTTCGGAGTGCTGCGCTACTGTCGAGGACGCACCATCGAGCTCCACTGGCAAGTGTAAGAAGGCAATGACAGCTCCACCTGAGACCAAGAAGGTGTCCGCCAAGGAGGACGGCGCTGGTGGTACCTTCACCATCAGCGCCACTCTTGACCCCAAATAGGAAAGCGCACTCGTTGCTTTCCTGCGGGCGAATGTCGACGTGTTTGCGTGGCAACCGTGTGATATCCCCGGTGTTCCCAGGAAAGTAATTGAGCACCACCTTGCCGTCTGTCCTCATGCGCGGCCCGTCAAGCAGAAAGTCAGGAAATAGGCAGTGGAGCGCCAAGAATTCATCGCAGAAGAAATCAAGAAGTTGGAAGCAGCAGGCCTTGTCAGAGGAGTGCTCCATCCCACATGGTTGGCCAATCCTGTTGTCGTGCGCAAGGCTAACGGGAAATGGAGGCTTTGTATTGACTTCACTGATGTTAATAAAGCTTGTCCCAAAGACCCATTTCCCTTGTCGCGCATTGACCAAATTGTTGACTCCACAGCCGGATGTGATTTGCTTTCATTTCTTGATGCATACTCAGGATACCATCAGATCTTCATGGCAGAAGAGGATAAAGAGAAAACCGCATTTATCACCCCGTGTGGCACGTACTGCTTCATACGGATGCCTTTCAGTTTGAAGAATGCTGGTTCAACATTCGCAAGGGTAGTCCACCACGCTTTTGAGCCGCAGATGCACATAAATGTGGAAGCCTACATGGATGACATAGTGGTCAAAAGCAAGAACAGGGCGACCCTGATTCAAGATTTAGATGAGACATTTGCAAATCTGCGCAGGATCAACCTCAAGCTTAACCCCGAGAAGTGCGTGTTTGGAGTCCCATCCAGCAAGCTTCTCGGGTTCTTCGTGTCTCAGCGGGGAATTGAAGCCAATCCCGACAAGATCAAGGCCATTGAGCATATCGAAGCACCAAAGCGCGTCAAGGATGTACGAAGGCTTGCCGATTGCGTGGCTGCTCTCAGCAGGTTTATCTCTAGATCTGCTGAGCGCGCCCTGCCATTTTTCAAAATTTCGAAAAAGGCAGGTCCAATGAAATGGACTCCGGAGGCGGAGGCTGTGCTGCAGGACTTGAAGAGATACCTGTCCTCCACTCCAATACTTGTCGCACCTAAGCCGCAAGAGAAGTTGCTACTGTATATAGCGGCAACCAATCAAGTGGTTAGTGCTGCGTTAGTGGCAGAGAGGGAGGCAGATGATGAGCCAACAACCACGGCTGATGCATCCAGCGACAGCTGGGGGCTTCGCCGACAAGCTCTGGTCCCGACAGAGATGGATCTGCGCAGGAGCATGATAAGATGCAGAAGAGAATGGTGCAGCTTCCAGTTTACTTTGTCAGTTCCCTTCTACAGGGGGCTAGATCAAGGTACTCTGGTGTGCAGAAGTTGCTTTTCGGCCTCCTCATGGCCTCGAGAAAGTTGCGCCATTACTTCCAAGCACATGAGATCACAGTCGTCACTCGCTTTCCGCTGAAGAGGATACTGCAAAATCCAGAAGCGACAGGCAGGATTGTCGAGTGGGCGCTGGAACTGTCAAGCTTTGGCCTCAAGTTTGAGAGCACTTCAACTATCCAAAGCAGGGCATTGGCAGAGTTCATAGCAGAATGGACGCCAACACCAGATGAAGAAATTCCAGAGACGAGCATCCCCGTCAAAGAGGCAAGCAAAGAGTGGCTGATGTACTTTGATGGTGCCTTCTCACTGCAAGGCGCCTGTGCGGGCGTGCTGCTTGTCGCGCCCACCGGAGAGCACCTCAAGTACGTAGTCCAGATGCACTTTCCCAAGGAGCAAGCAACCAACAATATTGCAGAGTATGAAGGATTGCTTGCCGGTCTCAGAATTGCAGCAGACCTTGGGATTAAGAAGCTCATTGTCAGGGGTGACTCACAGCTTGTCGTCCGCCAAGTGAACAAGGACTACCAGAGTCCATTGATGGAAGCATATGTTGATGAAGTGAGGAAGCTAGAAGAGCACTTTGACGACCTACAGATGGAGCATATCCCAAGAGCTCAGAATGACATTGCTGATGGCCTGTCAAAGTGCGCCGCACTAAAGTTACCTGTGGAACTAGGGATCTTTGTGCTCAAGTTGACTCGACCATCCGTAACACGATCAACTAGACAAAGCAAGAAGAGGAAGTTGATTTCTGGTGACTACTTTCTGGCAGAGCTCCCCGAAGCCGCCGCCAAGAAAGTTCCCAAGATCAACACCAAGGTTGCTGAGGGGTAGTCTGCTCCGGCAAGCCTTATGGTTTGTTCCGTTGAAGCAGACGCTCCCGACAAGTTTTGCTCCGGCAAGCTTGCCGGGGAACATCAAGCTCCGGCAGGGCCGCAAGTCCTTGCCGTGGAAGCGGATGTTCCCGCAGCAGCAGATGTGCCTTTAGTCCTTGTTGTTGAGCCACAAGCTCCAGCATGGGCACAGCAGATTGTCCATTTCCTTCAGACAGGAGAACTTCCCGAAGAGCAAGAAGAAGCGGAAAAAGTAGCTCGGCAGTCAAGTATGTACCAGTTTGTCGATAGCATACTGTACAGAAGAAGACTCAACGGTGTGAAATTGAAGTGTATTTGCCGGGAAGATGGACAAAAGCTGTTGGCAGAGATACATGGAGGCATATGTGGCCACCACATTGGCGCAAGAGCACTTGCCGGCAAAGCTTTCCGGCAAGGTTTCTTTTGGCCGACAGCCCTCCAGGATGCAACTGCACAAGTAACCAAGTGTGAAGCGTGCCAGTTCCACTCCAAATAGATACACCAGCCAGCTCAAGCTCTCTAGACGATCCCTTTATCCTGGCCATTTTCGGTCTGGGGGCTCGATATCGTCGGCCCTTTTCCCCGAGCTGTCGGGGGCTTTGACTACTTGTATGTCGCAATCGACAAGTTCACAAAGTGGCCGGAAGTGCAGCCAGTGAGGAAGGTGACAACATAGTCAGCAGTCAAGTTCTTCAGGTCAATTGTTTGCCGTTTCGGGATCCCTAACAGGATCATCACCGACAACGGCACGCAATTCATGAGCCGCACCTTCATGCAGTACGTCCAAGACCTTGGCGCCAAGGTCTGCTTCGCTTCTGTTGCTCATCCAAGAAGCAACGGTCAAGCAGAGAGGGCAAATGCTGAAGTGCTGTGCGGGCTCAAGACCAGAACTTTCGACAGGCTGCACAAGTGCGGAAGAAACTGGATCGAGGAGCTGCCGGTGGTTCTTTGGTCGATCAGAACGATGCCAAATCGAGCCACTGGCCAGACGCCTTTCGCTCTAGTCTATGGAGCAGAGGCAGTTCTCCCCACGGAACTCGTATACGGATCGCCTCGAGTGCTCGCTTATGATGAGCTTGAGCAAGAACAGCTGCGACAAGACGACGCGCTGCTCCTTGAGGAAGATCGTCTTCAGGCTGCTGTACGAGCTGCTCGATACCAGCAAGCTTTGCGCCGCTACCATAGCCGCGAAGTTAAAGCCAGAAGCTTCGAGGAAGGCGACCTTGTTCTTCGGCGCGTTCAGTCCACCAAGAATTCCAACAAGTTGACGCCGAAGTGGGAAGGCCCTTATCGGGTGAAACGAGTCACAAGGCCCGGCGCTGTCCGCCTTGAGACCGAAGATGGCATTTCGGTGAGCAACTCCTGGAACATAGAACATCTTCGTAAGTTTTTCCCGTAGGGCGCGGTTGCCGGAACCCGTTGCGGCAACCACCTTTTGTACAAGTCTTGCCGCTGTTGCATGTAATCCTTTGTACAAAGCCGGGCGCAGATCCCGTGCATAAATAGAACCCCATGTGCTCCGCACAACTTGTCCATTTCATGCATTAGTTTCTTTCTTGCATGCGTTATCTGACACTTTGTGCAGCACCTACATCTGGTAATCAATAACGAGCCGAAGGGCTCCATATCATTATTTTCTCTTCTTTCTTCTTTTTCAACA
>NC_057794.1:171414650-171423453 GCF_018294505.1 Triticum aestivum | reverse complement strand
CTCGAACGACCCTGCTTTGTATGGAAAACCTGTGCGCAGAGGAACCAACTCGTGGCTAGTTGCGCCCTTACTTTGTTTCGAGTCCGCTCAACAACTTAAGTGTGCTGCATCTAGTCGCGACAAGGTTTCTTGTCGGAAGCAGCGCCGCTAGCAGGCTGCTGACGTTCCGCACTCAGCGCTCGCGGCTCGGGCGCCTGCGCCGACAAGTTCCCTAGAAGCGTAGGGTAAAAACATACAAAGGAAAGAATCTAGTAGAGGAAATAACATAGCAATTGATAACAGAAATAAAGTTATATTACAAGATAACTTGTCACAGCTCTAACAGACTGTTTTCATAACATGATTAGCAGCGACAAGGGAAAAGAGAAAATGGGCGGCCTAGTCTACGCGATCGCCCTCAACCCTCTTGATCTCGCTCACCTTGTCCACAATGAGTGCGAGAAGGGCCTTGAGCGCATCCAGATCGGCGTCAGGCGGCAAGGGCCTGAGGACGTTGGTAAGGTTGAGGCCTGGGTTGCGGAAGGCCACCTTCATCAGCACCTTCTGGAGAGCCCCCGCGCAAATCCTGCGCGACTCGTCGGCCAGCTGCTTTGGGATCCTCTCCCGGAGCCGCTGGAGTGCCGTCGCCATGCCCTTGAAGAACAGGCTGAGCTTGGCGCTGGGTTGGAGATTCTCGTCGGAGGGATACCCAAAGTCCTCCATCCCCAGCTGCGCCAGCTCCTCGTCGATGACTGCGGCAATATTCACCAGACCCTCGGTCCAGTGCTCCACAGTATCTCTGAACGAGTTCTGGGTAACTGCGATGCTCTCCAGCAGCGCCTTGTCAGCTTTGACCTTCTCCGACAAGGTCTTCTCCCGGTCCTTGGTGGCCTCCAGCGTCTGCATCAGCGTGGCCAGCTTCAACTCCAGGACCGCATTGGAATCCTTGGCGGCGTTGAGCTCCTTGCCCCTCTCAGCGAGAAGACCTTGCAGCTCACCGTGGGCGGCAGCATCCTTCTCACGCTCACGCTTGAGCGCGGCAAGCTCCTCGCCGCTCTTCCCGATGTTGGCCTCCAGCTGCGCCACCTGCTCCTCCAGCTCTTTCTTGGCAGCCTCTGCGATTGCGGTAGCGTCCTTTGCCTCCTTGAGCGCCCCGCCAAGTGCTTGCTCGCGCTCGGCGAGCTCCTCCTCGTAGCTGTCGAGGTTGGCCTTCCGCTGCACCACTTCGCCTTCTCGCGCGGACTGCTTCTCGGCGGCCAGCCTTTGTTCCTCCTCAGCTTCGGCCTTCTCGAGAAGGAAGGCCGTGCGCTCCTCGTCGAGTCGCTCCCGCTCCTGTGCCAGGGACCGGAGAGCTTCTTGATTGTGGCCCCGGAGCTCCTCCGCGCGCTTCTCCATGTCAACTCCCGCCTTCGCGACAAGCGCTTCCCGGGAAGCCAACTTGGCTTGCCGTGCGCGGTAGAGTGACAGCAGCTTCCGCAGCAGCTGCTCCTCCTCAGGCTCGCCACTGCTGCTGCTAGGCGCGTCGACCAACGACAGTCCAGCAGAGGCGAGCACCTCCTCATCGAAAGTTTCCCCCTCGACCGGCGCCCTGGAGCTCGACGCCCAGGGTAGCTTGATGAAGATATCGTCACCGGCCTTCAAGTAGGCGCCGGGCTGGGGCTCCTCGGAGCCCGGCTCCACAGAAGCGGCAGAGGGATCGGCGGTCGGCGCAGCGCCTGGCGCTCCTGCGGCCTCAGGGTCGTCAGTGGGATCGCCCGACCCCTCGCCAGCTTCTGCGGCGGCAGCCTTGGCGGCCTCCTCGCCGGCGGTCTCATCAGCACCAGCCCCTTCCTCGCCGGCGCCCTCTGTCTCCATTGGCTCAGCAGCAGATGGGTCTGAAGAACGAAGAAGGGAGAAAAATCAATCAAAAATCCAAGAGAAGAAAATCAGAAGAAGAAGAACCCAAGGGAAAGTTTTTGGGCAAGTGAATTACCTATGCAGAGATCTGCAGTTGCGGTCTCGGCCGCCGCAGGATCGACGGTGCTGCCCCTTGTCGGAGAGTTCTCCCTTGCCGGAGAGCGCTCCCTTACCGGGAACTCCTCCCTTAGCGGCATAGTCGAAGCAGATGGCACTTCGGGACCAGCTTCCGGGCGCTCCTGATATGGCTGCTCTGCTCCTACACAAATCAACAAGCAAGATATCAACAAAGGAAAAAGCACTCATGCGCGCCTGACAGCAGAAAGCTAACTATGAACTTACGCTGGGGGCTGCGGTGGGGGCTGTTTTGAGGAGTGGTTGCCGGGTCCATAAAGGTGGTCTCGGACCCACCCCCTGCTGACACGGTGGGGTCATCTTCGATGACAATCACCGCGGCCTTGGCCCTCTTCGCCGCTCTCTGGGCCAGCGTCCTGAAAAGAAAGGAGTCCAGATTGAAGCAAGTCATATACAAGATAAAAACAGCAAGATTGAAGAACTACAAGAGCACCAAGGAAACTTACTGTTCTTCCTCCTCGTCGGAGCTGAGCGCGGAAAGATCAAAGTCCGGCTCCCTTCCGGTGCGGCAAGGCGGAGGAGTAGGATCCCTTGCCCGCTTGGCGGGGGCGGTGGCGGTGGCCCGGGAAGATCCCGCTCTAGTAGCCGCTGCTGTGTGGGGCGCTCCGGTGGCAACATTGCTTGCCGCGGTAGAGCGTGTCGCACGGCTTGGCGGCTGTTGACCCGGCTGCCGCCCCGTTACATCCGCGGCCCTGCGAAGACGCCTTCTTGGCGGGGCCGGGGGCTCCGCCTGCGGCAAGCCTTCTGAAGGCTCGGGCTCTTCCTCTCCGTCCTCGCTCGGCTCAGCTTCAGAACCGGCAGGCTCTTCCTCGCCAATGAACTCCGCACGCTCGGCGAGGTTTGCCGCCTCTGCAGCCTCCGCCTCCTCCATAGTGAACCCGAACGCGCTCGCGGCAGCTGCGGCCGCAACCTCTTCCGCCCTAGTGGCGATGCGCTACAGCTCCTCGTCGGTGGTGTTACTGGTGAGGCTCTTCTGCTCGTCAGCGTGTACCGGCACTTCTTCCAAGTTGTCGAAGAACGCTTGCACGACGTCATCCGCAGGCTCTTGCCAAGTTGGAACGATTCCGTGTGAATCACACAACTGCATCATGGCGCGGATCCGGTCAAGCGAAGAATTGTTGCACAATGGAACGACGCCCCTCGGCAGCGTGAATGGGTGCTGGGGGTCGCGTTTGAACAACTCCAGGAGCATTGCATCCAGCTCCAAGACGGTGAAGTTGTAGTTGAGGCCCGGCCGCAGCCTCATGATGTCCGCCGAGTTCTTGAATTCCCAGGCGGGCCTCCCCCTCTCCTGCAGGGGGCGATGCAGCGGTGGAGGAAATCTGCGCCTACAGCGCCTACAGTGAGCCCGGCAAGCCTGAGGTGAAGGATCCTAGTAATGGCGATCTTCAGCCTCTCGTCTTCCGGGGCCACATTGCTCCAGTCATTGCCGCGCACTATTGGAGCTTGGCGCACAGCGGTGAAGGGTTGCAGATTCTCCTCGACGATCCAGCACCACTCCGCTCTCCACTCCTCCCACTTGCTGCGGAGCTCACCCTCCAAGTACGCCTCCTTCTTGCCGACTCTCGAGATCCAGGCGATCCCTCCGGCAAGCGGCTCTCCTCTCTCTACCCGAGGTATGAAGAAGTGGCGGAAAAGGGCAACATTGGGGTGGACTCCGACAAAGTTTTCGCACAAATGTGCGAAAACTGCCATGGTCAGAACGGCGTTGGGGGTGAAGTCAAGGAGGCGGAAGCCGTAGGTGTTCATGATATCGCAGAAGAACTATGAGAAGGGCGGGCAGAGCCCGCAATAGAAGAACAGCGCGAAGAATGGGTACCCGTTTGGAGCCAGTTTCGAAGCAGCGGCCGGGAGTACCCTCGTGCGCGGATGCGCCCGCGTCTACGTCGCCCAAAAGAGGTAGAAGTACTCCCTCAGCTTCTTCACGCCGAGCTGGGGGGAGAAGATCGCCCGCTCCTTCCGCAGCGCCGCGAGCCGCTGCGCCTCGGCCGACTTCACGCCCTTTCCCTTGTCGGCTTTCGGAGCCATGGCGGAGGTGGTGGGGGAGGTCGACGGCATTGGTGATGCAGGTGGCAATGGGGGGCAAAGCGCTGCTCTCTCGGCTTCGAGAAGAGGGGGGGGGGCGGCGGAGGTTCGTGAAGATGGAGTAGTAGCAACCAGCGAGGGGGAACGATCTGCCCCTGTTTTCTGTGCTTATAAAGAGGGACGGGGCGGACGTTTCGCCCTTCCGAATAAAGAACCACCCACGATCTCTCCCACAATGCCGCATTCAACGCGTGCCGTTAGGGGAGAGCGCGGTGGATACGGAGCGAGATTCGGCGTGGCCCAGTCCCCATGTGCCCGTGCCCTGTCTTGGGCCTGGCCCAACAGCGCTCGGCACCGTGTCTGGCCCAGGCTCGGGGGCTCCTGTCGGTGTACTAGAATAGGGATACCCTAGTACCCCAAACTTGTGCACGGGCAGTTGCAGCATCCCGCAGCAAGGCTTGCCGGGCTAACACCAAGATCCTTCGTGGTTCCCTTGGAGCCATTCAAGAACAAAGTATTTAAGCTCAGGAGACAAGGCCCCGGCAAGAGGAGCTTGCCAGGAAGGCCAACCGAGGCACTCCAAGGAACTTGCCGCGACGCGCCACGCGCTCCGGCAAGGCAACAAGGCCTCGACAAGAGGAGCTTGCCGGGAAGACCAACCAAGGTACCTCGAGGCCCGGTGAGCAACAAGCCTCCGGACCCGACAAGATAACAGCAGCGGCAAGGTGCTTGCCGCGGCAGGCGGCCACTCTGCGCCCACGCTCCAGCGCATCCACCAACGTGTCGCTCTGGGGGCCTCTCCAGGCGCACGTGGCGGGAGGCTGTGCAGCCAGCGGTGCGCAGTGGCATGCGAAGCTGACAAGATCGCCATCGTGGCGAACGGTGGCGCCCCTAACGGTCCTTTTCTGCACTGTTTGGGCGACTCAGACGGGCATTTAATGCCCTTGTCCCCAGCCGTCAGGGTTAGGTAGGGTGCACTGTACAAGTAACTGTACCAACCACCTCACTTTTTACATTTGTACCCTTCTCTGCGTTGCCACCTGTCGGTGACCCCTTTAGCGTATAAAAGGAGGCCCATGCGCAACGTAGAGGGGGTTCGGTTCGACTGGTTCGCGAAGTTCGACTCATTCGTAACCCAGAAAAACACTATGCTCTCTCTCTAGAGCAAGAACACAAGATAATCAAACAAGCAGCAGTAGGAGTGTTATCTCTCCGGAGAGCTCCGAAGCTGGGTAAACAGCTCGTGTGCTTCGCCTCGATCTGCTCTTCGTGCGATCTCCGCCCCCCGCCGAACCGAAAGGGGCCCGGTCCGCCGGCCCCATAGGTGTTCGTGGATCAGTTTCCCCCGACATCTTTGTGATCCTCTACCGGAGCCGCTGGAGTGCCGTCGCCACGCCCTTGAAGAACAGGCTGAGCTTGGCGCTGGGTTGGAGATTCTCGTCGGAGGGATACCCAAAGTCCTCCATCCCCAGCTGCGCCAGCTCCTCGTCGATGACTGCGGCAATATTCACCAGACCCTCGGTCCAGTGCTCCATAGTATCTCTGAACGAGTTCTGGGTAACTGCGATGCTCTCCAGCAGCGCCTTGTCAGCTTTGACCTTCTCCGACAAGGTCTTCTCCCGCTCCTTGGCAGCCTCCAGCGTCTGCATCAGCGTGGCCAACTTCAACTCCAGGACCGCATTGGAATCCTTAGCGGCACTGAGCTCCTTGCCCCTCTTAGCGAGAAGACCTTGCAGCTCACCGTGGGCGGCAACATCCTTCTCACGCTCACACTTGAGCGCGGCAAGCTCCTCGCCGCTCTTCCCATTTGTTGGCCTCCAGCTGCGCCACCTTCTCCTCCAGCTCTTTCTTGGCAGCCTCTGCGATTGCGGCAGCATCCTTTGCCTCCTTGAGCGCCCCACCAAGTGCTTGCTCGCGCTCGGCGAGCTCCTCCTCGTAGCTGTCGAGGTTGGCCTTCCGCTGCACCAATTCGCCTTCTCGCGCGGACTGCTTCTCGGCGGCCAGCCTTTGTTCCTCCTCAGCTTCGGCCTTCTCGAGAAGGAAGGCCGTGCGCTCCTCGTCGAGTCGCTCCCGCTCCTGTGCCAGGGACCGGAGAGCTTCTTGATTGTGGCCCCGGAGCTCCTCCGCGCGCTTCTCCATGTCAACTCCCGCCTTCGCGACAAGCGCTTCCCGGGAAGCCAGCTTGGCTTGCCGTGCGCGGTAGAGTGACAGCAGCTGCTCCTCCTCAGGCTCGCCACTGCTGCTGCTGGGCGCGTCGACCAACGACAGTCCAGCAGAGGCGAGCACCTCCTCATCGAAAGTTTCCCCCTCGACCGGTGCCCTGGAGCTCGACGCCCAGGGTAGCTTGATGAAGATATCGTCACCGGCCTTCAAGTAGGAGCCGGGCAGGGGCTCCTCGGAGCCCGGCTCCACAGAAGCGGCAGAGGGATCGGCGATCGGCGCAGCGCTTGGCGCTCCTGCGGCCTCAGGGTCGTCAGTGCGATCGCCCGACCCCTCGTCGGCTTCTGCGGCGGCAGCCTTGGCGGCCTCCTCGTCGGCGGTCTCATCAGCACCGGCCCCTTCCTCGCCGGCGCCCTCTGTCTCCATTGGCTCAGCAGCAGATGGGTCTGAAGAACGAAGAAGGGAGAAAAATCAATCAAAAATCCAAGAGAAGATAATCAGAAGAAGAAGAACCCAAGGGAAAGTATTTGGGCAAGTGAATTACCTATGCCAAGATCTGTAGTTGCGGTCTCGGCCGCCGCAGGATCGACGGTGCTGCCCCTTGCCGGAGAGTTCTCCCTTGCCGGAGAGCGCTCCCTTACCGGGAACTCCTCCCTTAGCGGCGTAGTCGAAGCAGATGGCACTTCTGGACCAGCTTCCGGGCGCTCCTGATATGGCTGCTCTGCTCCTACACAAATCAACAAGCAAGATATCAACAAAGGAAAAAGCACTCATGGGCGCATGACAGCAGAAAGCTAACTATGAACTTACGCTGGGGGCTGCGCTGGGGGCTGTTTTGAGGAGTGGTTGCCGGGTCCGTCAAGGTGGTCTCGGACCCACCCCCTGTTGACACGGTGGGGTCATCTTCGATGACAATCACCGCGGCCTTGGCCCTCTTCGCCGCTCTCTGGGCCAGTGTCCTGAAAAGAAAGGAGTCCAGATTGAAGCAAGTCAGATACAAGATAAAAACAGCAAGATTGAAGAACAACAAGAGCACCAAGGAAACTTACTCTTCTTCCTCCTCGTCGGAGCTGAGCGCGGAAAGATCAAAGTCCGGCTCCCTTCCGGTGCGGCGAGGCGGAGGAGTAGGATCCCTTGCCCGCTTGGCGGGGGCGGTGGCGGTGGCCCGGGAAGATCCCGCTCCAGTTGCCGCTGCTGCGTGGGGCGCTCCCGCGGCAACATTGCTTGCCGCGGTAGAGCGTGTGCACGGCTTGGCGGCTGTTGACCCGGCTGCCGCCCCGCTACGTCCGCGGCCCTGCAAAAACGCCTTCTTGGCGGGGCCGGGGCTCCGCCTGCGGCAAGCCTTCTGAAGGCTCAGGCTCTTCCTCGCCGGCCTCGCTCGACTCATCTTCAGAACCGGCAGGCTCTTCCTCGCCAATGAACTCCGCGCGCTCGGCGAGGTTTGCCGCCTCTGCAGCCTCCGCCTCCTCCATAGTGAACCCGAACGCGCCCGCGGCAGCTGCGGCCGCAACCTCTTCCGCCCTAATGGCGATGCGCTGCAGCTCCTCGTCGGTGGTGTCATGGATGAGGTTCTTCTGCTCGTCAGCGTGGACCGGCACTTCTTCCAAGTTGTCGAAGAACGCTTGCACGACGTCATCCACAGGCTCTTCCCAAGTTGGAACGATTCCGTGTGAATCGCACAACGGCATCATGGTGCGGATCCGGTCAAGCAAAGAATTGTTGCACAATGGAACGACGCCCCTCGGTAGCATGAATGGGTGCTGGGGGTCGCGTTTGAACAACTCCAGGAGCATTGCATCCAGCTCCAAGACGGTGAAGTTGTAGTTGAGGCCCGGCCGCAGCCTCATGATGTCCGCCGAGTTCTTGAATTCCCGGCGGGCCTCCCCCTCTCCTGCAGGGGGGCGATGCAGCGGCGGAGGAAATCTGCGCCTACAGCGCCTACAGTGAGCCCGGCAAGCCTGAGGCGAAGGATCCTAGTAATGGTGATCTTCAGTCTCTCGTCTTCCGGGGCCACGTTGCTCCAGTCATTGTCGCGCACTATTGGAGCTTGGCGCACATCGGTGAAGGGCTACGGATTCTCCTCGATGATCCAGCACCACTCCGCTCTCCACTCCTCCCACTTGCTGCGGAGCTCACCCTCCAAGTACGCCTCCTTCTTGCCGACTCTCGAGATCCAGGCGATCCCTCCGGCAAGCGGGTCTCCTCTCTCTACCCGAGGTATGAAGAAGTGGCGGAAAAGGGCAACATTAGGGTGGACTCTGACAAAGTTTTCGCACAAATGTGCGAAAACTGCCATGGTCAGAACGGCGTTGGGGGTGAAGTCAAGGAGGCGGAAGCTGTAGGTGTTCATGATATCGTAGAAGAACTCCGAGAAGGGAGGGCAGAGCCCGCAATAGAAGAACAGCGCGAAGAATGGGTACCCGTTTGGAGCCAGTTCTGAAGTAGCGGCCGGGAGTACCCTCGTGCGCGGATGCGCCCGCGTCTCCGTCGCCCAAAAGAGGTAGAAGTACTCCCTCAGCTCCTTCACGCCGAGCTGGGGGGAGAAGATCGCCCACTCCTTCCGCAGCCGCGAGCCGCTACACCTCGGCCGACTTCACGCCCTTTCCCT